>NW_022326317.1:0-3071 GCF_002776525.5 Piliocolobus tephrosceles | reverse complement strand
GCTGAGACTCCATCTCTACAAAAAAATTAAAAAATTATCCAGTTGTGTTGGCGCACGCTTGTGGTCCTAGCTACTCAGGAGGCCGAGGCAGGAGGATCACTTGATCCCAGGAGGTGGAGGCTTCAGGAGGTGGAGGTGTGCCATGTTCACTCCACCTCACTCCAGCCTAGGTGACAGAGCGAGGCCCCATCTCAAAAAAAAAAAAAAAAAAAAAATTTCTTTGGAATATGAAAATCTTGTTTTAAAGTTTAGAAAACATTTTTTTTTTTAATTCCAATGTGAAAAGCTGGGTGCAGTGGCATGTGCCTGTGGTCCCAGCTACTTGGGAGCCTCAGGTGAGAGGATCATTGAGCTCAGGAGTTTCAGCTCCTGTGGTTTGTTGATTGATTGATTGATTGATTGAAAAACACAAGAAAACCCAAAATGACTTTAATGTGATAACTTCTTTTGATGTCAGCATTCTGATTCTGTCCACAATTATATTCTTTCCATTGAGTGTAAGGTCATTCCTTTAACAGAAATTTCCTTTTTCCTTCTTAATTTTGGAATTCCATGGCACTTTTCCATTTCCATGGAGACGCAGTGCAGCATCTTCAAGTCTCCAATTCTTACATCTGTCTCTTTCACTTGTAAGAGCCCTTGTGATTATATTGTCCCACCCAGACATCCAGGATAATCTCCCATGTCAAAACCCTTAATTAAATCACATCTGTAAAGTTTCTTCCACCTGTAATGGAATATATTCCCAGGTTTGAGCAACTACAGTGTAGATACTTTTGCGGGGCTGTGATTCTGCCTACTGCAGACACTAAGCTTAAAGTGAAACCCACATCTTATTCAAAGCTTGGAGGTTTTCCTCTATTTGGCCATTTAAATTTAATTTTTGTTCCTGTCTTCCATAGTCTTCTATTCTCCAGGCTTCAGAGCTATCAGCTTACCATTCAATTATCTCCTTTTCTCCGTATCTTCCTTTTTTTTATTTTTAAAAAACAATACTTTCAAAGAGCAAAAATTTTAGAATTTGATGAGGTTTATTCTAGTGAAGTTTTTATCATTTGTACTTTTTGTACCCTAAGGAAGCTTTGTCTACCTCAAGATATAGTTTTTATATTCTCTTAAAAACATTAAAGGATTCCAGTTTGTATGTTTAGCTCTGTGAGATTGGCAGAGGGGAACTGGATCACTCAGGTCAGGTTTTCGGGATGCCTTTTTCTGTCTCTGGACTTTGCTGGGGTGACCTCACTGACACCCATGGCTTCAACCACCACGTATGCTGATGGCTCCAAGTCTATCTGTGCAGCCCAGACCCCTCTTCATCTCCAGACCCTGGAAGCTGATGCCTTGGGCAGCTCCTCCTATTTCCCAGGCACCAGGAATGTGAGCTTCTCCCTCCCCACAGTGCTCCTCTCCTCAGGGTCCCCATGTCTCTGAAGACATCACCATCTTCCAAGATACGTGGGCCTCCCCAGGGTCTAGGAGTGCGAGACATGTAACTAGAAATGAGATGGCATCACTGTCTAAATAAAACACCACTACAAGGAGATAGAACAGGGGAGCCCCTTGAATGTGGCAAGAGCACCCTCCCAGGCATGTTCCACCCTCATCCCGGGCTCATCAGGAGGGTGCTTAGGAGGCACACAGTTTTAAGGGGGTTGGAGGAATAGTTCAGAGGCTGAGATGTTGCACCCACAGCTGAGAATCCCTTTGTAGCGCTCTATGTCCTCACAAATCTCCAGATGTCGTCCTCCCCTGGGGAGTCATCAAGCCCTTACAGACCTGCCCTCTCTGTGCCATCCTGCATATGCCACCCTTGAGCTAGGTGTCCCTCTGATGGACGCATCTATTCACTGCCTGTCCCATGGGTTCTGTCCAAAGGTGGAATGTGTTATCAATGTGGACTTCTAATGGGGGTAACTTCCTGCCTAAGGGAAGCCTCAGCCTCACCAGCAATGGCAGACACAGCCAGGCATGTAGACACAGAGGAAGTGAGATGGAAAGTGTGCCCAGCCCAGAGAGCCTGCCCGCATCATCCTGGGGTAACGAGGACAAGGAAGCATCAGCAATCTTGCGAGCACATGTAGGAGTGACTTTCTGCAGCAGGATGAGCCTCATGGGCATGAGACCCTTGTGAGTGCTCAGGGTCTCTCCCTTAGAAAGGCACACATTTAATTCTCCATCTTGAAATTTGACCTAGGGCCCCCACAAATTATGCAGCCCGTTCTGTTCTGGAGGAACCATTCTTATCAGAACTTGGTGCTGGATTGACTTGGAGAAAAGCGTGATCATAACCTTCAGGATGAAATAAAGGCCTGGGTGAATGGACACTTTAGTCTCTAAGCAGACTTGCAGAAGACTAGAGCCTTCAGCATTCAGAAGAGGAATTCAGACTCTGCAAGATTAGAGACCAGGCTTCAGCTCCCCCTGGTCTCTTGGTGAGCAGGGAGCTCCCTGAACCCACCGTGGATCCTTGCTAGGGTTGTCTTTCCCATGTGTGCTTTAGACAGCAGCACATCTTATCCCATGGGATAGATGGAGAATTCTCAACAAAGCCTTGCCAAGAATCTGATCATCACATCTTGAGCTCAGCCTCCCTGCAGCTTTTTAAAATATTGCCAGCCACTCATAGAGAGTCCTCTTTCGTCCTTGTAAGAAACATCCTTGTGTGAAAAAAGACCAAGACCAGATAGCCAGCCTCCCCAGTCCCTGCTAAAGAAAGCTGGCTTAGCAATGTTGTACCTTTTTTGGATGTGCTGTGTTACTCATATATGAGAAGAAAGAGTTTTAAGAGTTAGCAAATAGGGTCACATCCAGCAGAGAACATGTGGCTGGGGACTAGGGCAGTGGTGACTCCTCAGACCTCAGCTGCAGCCTGATAAATGTGGTTAACAGAGAAGTAGGAGGCAGTGACGTGAAATGGGTGTTCACAGCCTTGTGTTGGGAATTGGATGAGAAACAAGAGCTTGAACTTGGATGTTCCCCAGAGTGAGCACAAGTTCAGGTGAGTTTTTCAAGATAGGAGTGATCGGTCTTTCCCAGGGTGGGGCCCATAATGAAAGGCAATGATAGATTAA
>NW_022326316.1:0-3071 GCF_002776525.5 Piliocolobus tephrosceles | reverse complement strand
TTAATCTATCATTGCCTTTCATTATGGGCCCCACCCTGGGAAAGACCGATCACTCCTATCTTGAAAAACTCACCTGAACTTGTGCTCACTCTGGGGAACATCCAAGTTCAAGCTCTTGTTTCTCATCCAATTCCCAACACAAGGCTGTGAACACCCATTTCACGTCACTGCCTCCTACTTCTCTGTTAACCACATTTATCAGGCTGCAGCTGAGGTCTGAGGAGTCACCACTGCCCTAGTCCCCAGCCACATGTTCTCTGCTGGATGTGACCCTATTTGCTAACTCTTAAAACTCTTTCTTCTCATATATGAGTAACACAGCACATCCAAAAAAGGTACAACATTGCTAAGCCAGCTTTCTTTAGCAGGGACTGGGGAGGCTGGCTATCTGGTCTTGGTCTTTTTTCACACAAGGATGTTTCTTACAAGGACGAAAGAGGACTCTCTATGAGTGGCTGGCAATATTTTAAAAAGCTGCAGGGAGGCTGAGCTCAAGATGTGATGATCAGATTCTTGGCAAGGCTTTGTTGAGAATTCTCCATCTATCCCATGGGATAAGATGTGCTGCTGTCTAAAGCACACATGGGAAAGACAACCCTAGCAAGGATCCACGGTGGGTTCAGGGAGCTCCCTGCTCACCAAGAGACCAGGGGGAGCTGAAGCCTGGTCTCTAATCTTGCAGAGTCTGAATTCCTCTTCTGAATGCTGAAGGCTCTAGTCTTCTGCAAGTCTGCTTAGAGACTAAAGTGTCCATTCACCCAGGCCTTTATTTCATCCTGAAGGTTATGATCACGCTTTTCTCCAAGTCAATCCAGCACCAAGTTCTGATAAGAATGGTTCCTCCAGAACAGAACGGGCTGCATAATTTGTGGGGGCCCTAGGTCAAATTTCAAGATGGAGAATTAAATGTGTGCCTTTCTAAGGGAGAGACCCTGAGCACTCACAAGGGTCTCATGCCCATGAGGCTCATCCTGCTGCAGAAAGTCACTCCTACATGTGCTCGCAAGATTGCTGATGCTTCCTTGTCCTCGTTACCCCAGGATGATGCGGGCAGGCTCTCTGGGCTGGGCACACTTTCCATCTCACTTCCTCTGTGTCTACATGCCTGGCTGTGTCTGCCATTGCTGGTGAGGCTGAGGCTTCCCTTAGGCAGGAAGTTACCCCCATTAGAAGTCCACATTGATAACACATTCCACCTTTGGACAGAACCCATGGGACAGGCAGTGAATAGATGCGTCCATCAGAGGGACACCTAGCTCAAGGGTGGCATATGCAGGATGGCACAGAGAGGGCAGGTCTGTAAGGGCTTGATGACTCCCCAGGGGAGGACGACATCTGGAGATTTGTGAGGACATAGAGCGCTACAAAGGGATTCTCAGCTGTGGGTGCAACATCTCAGCCTCTGAACTATTCCTCCAACCCCCTTAAAACTGTGTGCCTCCTAAGCACCCTCCTGATGAGCCCGGGATGAGGGTGGAACATGCCTGGGAGGGTGCTCTTGCCACATTCAAGGGGCTCCCCTGTTCTATCTCCTTGTAGTGGTGTTTTATTTAGATAGTGATGCCATCTCATTTCTAGTTACATGTCTGGCACTCCTAGACCCTGAGGAGGCCCACGTATCTTGGAAGATGGTGATGTCTTCAGAGACATGGGGACCCTGAGGAGAGGAGCACTGTGGGGAGGGAGAAGCTCACATTCCTGGTGCCTGGAAAATAGGAGGAGCTGCCCAAGGCATCAGCTTCCAGGGTCTGGAGATGAAGAGGGGTCTGGGCTGCACAGATAGACTTGGAGCCATCAGCATACGTGGTGGTTGAAGCCATGGGTGTCAGTGAGGTCACCCCAGCAAAGTCCAGAGACAGAAAAAGGCATCCCGAAAACCTGACCTGAGTGATCCAGTTCCCCTCTGCCAATCTCACAGAGCTAAACATACAAACTGGAATCCTTTAATGTTTTTAAGAGAATATAAAAACTATATCTTGAGGTAGACAAAGCTTCCTTAGGGTACAAAAAGTACAAATGATAAAAACTTCACTAGAATAAACCTCATCAAATTCTAAAATTTTTGCTCTTTGAAAGTATTGTTTTTTAAAAATAAAAAAAAGGAAGATACGGAGAAAAGGAGATAATTGAATGGTAAGCTGATAGCTCTGAAGCCTGGAGAATAGAAGACTATGGAAGACAGGAACAAAAATTAAATTTAAATGGCCAAATAGAGGAAAACCTCCAAGCTTTGAATAAGATGTGGGTTTCACTTTAAGCTTAGTGTCTGCAGTAGGCAGAATCACAGCCCCGCAAAAGTATCTACACTGTAGTTGCTCAAACCTGGGAATATATTCCATTACAGGTGGAAGAAACTTTACAGATGTGATTTAATTAAGGGTTTTGACATGGGAGATTATCCTGGATGTCTGGGTGGGACAATATAATCACAAGGGCTCTTACAAGTGAAAGAGACAGATGTAAGAATTGGAGACTTGAAGATGCTGCACTGCGTCTCCATGGAAATGGAAAAGTGCCATGGAATTCCAAAATTAAGAAGGAAAAAGGAAATTTCTGTTAAAGGAATGACCTTACACTCAATGGAAAGAATATAATTGTGGACAGAATCAGAATGCTGACATCAAAAGAAGTTATCACATTAAAGTCATTTTGGGTTTTCTTGTGTTTTTCAATCAATCAATCAATCAATCAACAAACCACAGGAGCTGAAACTCCTGAGCTCAATGATCCTCTCACCTGAGGCTCCCAAGTAGCTGGGACCACAGGCACATGCCACTGCACCCAGCTTTTCACATTGGAATTAAAAAAAAAAATGTTTTCTAAACTTTAAAACAAGATTTTCATATTCCAAAGAAATTTTTTTTTTTTTTTTTTTTTTGAGATGGGGCCTCGCTCTGTCACCTAGGCTGGAGTGAGGTGGAGTGAACATGGCACACCTCCACCTCCTGAAGCCTCCACCTCCTGGGATCAAGTGATCCTCCTGCCTCGGCCTCCTGAGTAGCTAGGACCACAAGCGTGCGCCAACACAACTGGATAATTTTTTAATTTTTTTGTAGAGATGGAGTCTCAGC
>NW_022326315.1:0-5063 GCF_002776525.5 Piliocolobus tephrosceles | reverse complement strand
GAGAACTTTTTCACCCTGACAACCTATGCCATTCCATGGACCCAGGATGAATTTGATCGTCTTGTGCTGGGCCACACTCAATGGTTCTTTGAAACAGAACATCTTCTGAAGAGATATTCAAGAAGTATGGCGATTATGAACAATATGTCTGTGGTCTTTCATAGGTCTTGTGTGGAGCTACTACATAATGAGGCCCTGATCAGGCACCTGAATGCTACTTCCTTTGATGTGGTGTTAACAGACCCGGTTAACCTCTGCGGGGTGGTGCTGGCTAAGTACCTGTCGATTCCTACTGTGTTTTTTTTGAGGAGCATTCCATGTGACTTAGACTTTGAGGGCACACAGTGTCCAAATCCTTACTCCTATATTCCTAAGTTACTAACGACCAATTCAGACCACATGACATTCCTGCAAAGAGTCAAGAACATGGTCTACCCTCTGGCCCTGTCCTACATTTGCCATGCTCTTTCTGCTCCTTATGCAAGTCTTGCCTCTGAGCTTTTTCAGAGAGAGGTGTCAGTGGTGGATCTTGTCAGCCATGCATCCGTGTGGCTGTTCCGATCAGACTTTGTGATGGACTACCCCAGGCCTATCATGCCCAACATGGTCTTCATTGGAGGCATCAACTGTGCCAACAGGAAACAACTATCTCGGGTCTGTATTGGTGCCTTCATCCAATCAATGTTCCAGGCAAAACTCTTTTTAAAAAATGTATTTACTTCCAAGTGCTTCCATATCTACTTATCTTTCTAAAGATTTTATTTTTGCTTCTTTGTCGTAACAGTCTTCAGTGAGATAAACTGTTGAGGGGACTAGTGTATTTCAGGTTTTCAGTGGTCACTGAGAGGAAGAAGAGGTACGGATGAGGGTCTATCAAAGGATGGGCAAGGACTGCTGTGACTCACGGACACTGTTTGTAAAGGCACCGTCTTCATGGTTGTGCATGTCCTTCAGTTGGGGAGGAGCAGGGACACTACATTCAGAACTGATCTATCCTGGGGTTTTTGGCTTGCCTGATTTTCAGTGGAAAGATGATGCAACAGTAAGTTATAATTGTTGACATGATAATTTTTCGTGGTCCCATCTTGCCAAAGATAGAGAGGTGACCACAGGAGACCTAAGCACTCACAGGAAGTAGAAGTGTCAAAGAGGTTGACTCAGTTCAGTGGAAGTGGGACAGTGAAGGTGGGATGAATGTCTGTGATCAGAGAATGAAACATGGAGTTCAGTTTCCAGAGAGGGATCTGTGCTGACAGAAGTTTTTCTGATCAGGAGTTGGGGGTCTGGTGTATGATGTGGGGACATCGTAGAGTTGGGAAGGTACAGTGATGGTTGCATGTCGAAAAGGGTCGTCTTCTCCTTGTAATGCTGAAATTATCAAGAGAGGGTGGAAGGGACTAGGGAGGAGATAAGACTGTGAACCTATAAGCCCAGTGAAGCTGCGACCAGTGATGAATGGACATCTGTGCAAGAAGGAAAGGGTTTCTCTGGAGGGGCTGAGCACATCACCAAACCCACCCTATCCCACTCCAAGTTTCTATAGTGAGATCTATTCTTTTTCCAAAAATGTCAGAGGCAGGTTTCATTAACCCAGAGTATTTGGGTTTCATTGAGATAGTACTTTGGGATCTGAGAAACCAAATTCACACACCAATGAGTTTGGTTTCTTAATCCATTGAGAGAGCCATCCTTTTTTTTTTTTTTTTCTTGAGACTGAGTCTCGCCCTGTAGCCCAGGCTGAAGGGCAGTGGCCCCATCTCAGCTCACTACAGCCCCACCTCCCACGTTTAAGAGATTCTCCTGCCTCAGCCTCCTGAGTAACTGGGACTACAGGCACATGCCACCACTCCTGGGCTATTTTTTTTTTTTTTTTTAACTAGAGACGAGGTTTCGCCATGTTAGCCAGCCTGGTCTTGAACTCCTGACCTCATGTGATCTGCCTGCCTCAGCCTCCCAAAGTGCTTGGCTTACAGGTACGAGCCACTGTACCCAGCGAGGGAACCATCTTTCTTGTGAGAGAACTGAGCCCTTTTTTGTCATATTCACTGAATTTATATGAACTTCCATGAGTTTAGGTCCTTTGTATTCTTATTTCTGTACTTCTTTTTATTAGTGTAGATATTATTGCAAAGGACACTAAACTTTATTTTTGTTTTTGATCAAACCACAAGATATTTGTTCTACTCCTTTTCTTTTCCCCTTGTGCAATGTAGTTACTGAGCTGTAAAAAATATATATGTTCTTTAGATTTGTAAAAATGTGGAAAATTAGGAAGACATTTGAATAGTGACTGTGGCTCTTTTCTTCTGGGTTTTCACTATGAATATGTTCTTTAGACTGAACTGCACTGGCTCAAATCTTCCCTCTCATTTTTCTAGCTATGTGACCTAGGACAGGTACCCTAACCATTGTGGTTTTAATGTTGTTATAGAGAGCACCCAATAAATATTATCTGTTGTCATTATTATTATTTTAGTTTTATTGCATTTATTTTAAGCTGAAATTATTCCAGAGTCATAGGCATTTTTTTTTCTTCAGTTTCTTCTGGGATATCTTTTTCTCCTGTGCAACCTCATCCTCAGGTTTAGGAACAATTTGTTCCTTATCAGTAAAGATCATCTTGATGTGGCAGTGGGGGGTCATGTAAGGGTTAATCCGATAATGAGCTCTGCAAGACCCATGGCTCATTTGGACGCTTTGTTTACTTGGATATGCTTAATGATGAGAGAATCTGCACCTAAACCCTGACATTCAGCATTATTCTTTGCATTCTGAAGCATGTGCATCTAAAATCCAGCACCCTATTTGGGCCACCGACCCTGTGTCCAGCCCCACTGTTCGGCCCTGGGCACGTTGCCAGCTCCTCCATTGCAACATCGAAATGGTACACACTGCTTCCGTAAAGTGACAACTTTCAGACACTTGGTGGCTCTATGTATATGCATATACTTGATGGCCTGGGTAGTTTCACGAATGTCCTTTAAGTGAACAGGAAAACTCAAACCTCTTGATTTGCGTGATTTTGTGGTGTTTCTGGGTCAAGCGAATAAAGAAGAATTTTCACAGATCACCTTAGGCTTCTTAGAGGAAGAACTATCATCGTCGTTACTAGAGTTTAAAAGACTCCTGCAGAACAAGGTGTTTCACCTGGAGATCTTTGCCACGTTCATGCCAATTTACTGAGTGCATGAAAGATCATTTATACCAAAATCTTTATCATGTGATATCTGTGATAGGCATGCCATTATCATTTTTGTTACATTAATTTCCTTTGTTATTTTGTCACCCTTACTTACTTGGTTTGGTTGACCCTTAGATTCGAAATTTTTCTGCAAATATCCAAGACCACAGTCGAAATCTTATGTTTTTTCTCCCTCTCTTTCTCCTTGATTTAAAGTTTATGATAAGTTGAATTATTTGATTGGTCTTCTCAAAGAAATAACTGTGGAATTTGTATATTCTTTTTACTGTTTCATTTTCTGTTTCATTAATTGCAGCTTATTTTTGCCTTAATGATTTCATTCTAGTTTCTTTTGGTTAATTTGTAGCTGCTTTTGTAACTGTGTTAGAGGAATGTTACGTTTCTTTACATTTGATTTTCCTTAATGAAATATTGAGGGCTCTGAGTAAAACTTTTTCTATGTCCCTTAGGTTTTGGTAAAAATTGCTGTTCTTTTCACTGCTTTTAGATAATTTAAATATCAGTCTTAAAATTTCTCCTTTGATGCAGTGACTGTCTGTAAGTCTGTTTCCTAATTCTGATATCGTTAATAATTTTGTAGTCATCTCCCTCTTATTTTCTCTAGTTATTTTGGATTATAATAAGAATGTTTCTTGTGAAGACACTACTTAAAAAAATTCTTAATAGGTTACCTTGACGGTCTAATACAGAATTGTCCAACAGAAATATAATGTAAGCCACATACATAATTTAAACTTTTCTGGTGGGCATGTTAGAAACCAGCAAAAAGAAACCACTGAAATTAATTTGAATAATGCATTTTATTTAGCTAGATGTATCCCAAATATTATCCTTTCAACATGTATTCAATATGAGATTATGACTTAACTATTTGACATAGTTTTGTTCTTGTTAAGTCTTCAGAATCTAGCGTATGTCTGACACAGCATATCTCCATTTGGAATAGCCACATTTCAAGTGCTCCATAGTCCTGTGCAGTTAGTGACAACAATATGGTCAATGTTTATAAATGTTCCATGGACACAACTACAATTCTGTCTTTTCGATTTTTTTTTTTTTTTTTTTTTTTTTGAGACGGAGTCTTGCTCTGTCTCCCAGGCTGGAGTGCAGTGGCGCGATCTCAGCTCACTGCAAGCTCCGCCTCCCGGGTTCATGCCATTCTCCTGCCTCAGCCTCCCGAGTAGCTGGGCGTACAGGCGCCAGGATGGTCTCGATCTCCTGACCTCGTGATCCGCCCGTCTCGGCCTCCCAAAGTGCTGGGATTACAGGCTTGAGCCACCCCACCCGGCCTTTTTTTCTTTTTTGAGAATGAGTCTCGCTCTGTTTCCCAGGCTGGAGTGCAGAGGTGGAATCTCAGCTCATTGCAACCTCCACCTCCCACGTTCAACTGATTCTCCTGCCTCAGCCTCCCAAGTAGCTGGGACTACAGGTGTACAGCACCACGTTCAGGTATTTTTTTAATTTTTAAAAATTTTTTGTGGAGATGGGCTTTCATCATGTTGGCCAGACTGGTCTCAAACTCCTGACCTCTAGTGATTCCCTAGCCTCGGCCTCACAAAGTGCTGGGATTACAGGCATGTGCCACCACACTGGGCCAATTTTTCTGTCTTTTAAAAGATGCTCTACTGATCCTGCCCAATTCTGGGAAGGATATCTTTTTAAAAATCCCCTTACATAACAAATTCTGCTCCAGTTTTATTTTGGTACTTGAATAGTTTTTGCTTTATATGTAGTGATTAGATTGGTGCATGTAGGTTTGAGACTTGTATTTTCTTCACATAGTTTGCTGTTATCATTAAATAATAATCCTTAAAATCCATTTTATCTGATACCAGTATTGCTACTCCTATGTTATTTTTTT
>NW_022326314.1:0-5064 GCF_002776525.5 Piliocolobus tephrosceles | reverse complement strand
AAAAAAATAACATAGGAGTAGCAATACTGGTATCAGATAAAATGGATTTTAAGGATTATTATTTAATGATAACAGCAAACTATGTGAAGAAAATACAAGTCTCAAACCTACATGCACCAATCTAATCACTACATATAAAGCAAAAACTATTCAAGTACCAAAATAAAACTGGAGCAGAATTTGTTATGTAAGGGGATTTTTAAAAAGATATCCTTCCCAGAATTGGGCAGGATCAGTAGAGCATCTTTTAAAAGACAGAAAAATTGGCCCAGTGTGGTGGCACATGCCTGTAATCCCAGCACTTTGTGAGGCCGAGGCTAGGGAATCACTAGAGGTCAGGAGTTTGAGACCAGTCTGGCCAACATGATGAAAGCCCATCTCCACAAAAAATTTTTAAAAATTAAAAAAATACCTGAACGTGGTGCTGTACACCTGTAGTCCCAGCTACTTGGGAGGCTGAGGCAGGAGAATCAGTTGAACGTGGGAGGTGGAGGTTGCAATGAGCTGAGATTCCACCTCTGCACTCCAGCCTGGGAAACAGAGCGAGACTCATTCTCAAAAAAGAAAAAAAGGCCGGGTGGGGTGGCTCAAGCCTGTAATCCCAGCACTTTGGGAGGCCGAGACGGGCGGATCACGAGGTCAGGAGATCGAGACCATCCTGGCGCCTGTACGCCCAGCTACTCGGGAGGCTGAGGCAGGAGAATGGCATGAACCCGGGAGGCGGAGCTTGCAGTGAGCTGAGATCGCGCCACTGCACTCCAGCCTGGGAGACAGAGCAAGACTCCGTCTCAAAAAAAAAAAAAAAAAAAAAAAAATCGAAAAGACAGAATTGTAGTTGTGTCCATGGAACATTTATAAACATTGACCATATTGTTGTCACTAACTGCACAGGACTATGGAGCACTTGAAATGTGGCTATTCCAAATGGAGATATGCTGTGTCAGACATACGCTAGATTCTGAAGACTTAACAAGAACAAAACTATGTCAAATAGTTAAGTCATAATCTCATATTGAATACATGTTGAAAGGATAATATTTGGGATACATCTAGCTAAATAAAATGCATTATTCAAATTAATTTCAGTGGTTTCTTTTTGCTGGTTTCTAACATGCCCACCAGAAAAGTTTAAATTATGTATGTGGCTTACATTATATTTCTGTTGGACAATTCTGTATTAGACCGTCAAGGTAACCTATTAAGAATTTTTTTAAGTAGTGTCTTCACAAGAAACATTCTTATTATAATCCAAAATAACTAGAGAAAATAAGAGGGAGATGACTACAAAATTATTAACGATATCAGAATTAGGAAACAGACTTACAGACAGTCACTGCATCAAAGGAGAAATTTTAAGACTGATATTTAAATTATCTAAAAGCAGTGAAAAGAACAGCAATTTTTACCAAAACCTAAGGGACATAGAAAAAGTTTTACTCAGAGCCCTCAATATTTCATTAAGGAAAATCAAATGTAAAG
Organism: Piliocolobus tephrosceles; assembly: GCF_002776525.5. Classification (NCBI taxonomy): domain Eukaryota; kingdom Metazoa; phylum Chordata; class Mammalia; order Primates; family Cercopithecidae; genus Piliocolobus; species Piliocolobus tephrosceles. Next base: position 3,585 of record NW_022326314.1, on the reverse strand, counting down.
AAACGTAACATTCCTCTAACACAGTTACAAAAGCAGCTACAAATTAACCAAAAGAAACTAGAATGAAATCATTAAGGCAAAAATAAGCTGCAATTAATGAAACAGAAAATGAAACAGTAAAAAGAATATACAAATTCCACAGTTATTTCTTTGAGAAGACCAATCAAATAATTCAACTTATCATAAACTTTAAATCAAGGAGAAAGAGAGGGAGAAAAAACATAAGATTTCGACTGTGGTCTTGGATATTTGCAGAAAAATTTCGAATCTAAGGGTCAACCAAACCAAGTAAGTAAGGGTGACAAAATAACAAAGGAAATTAATGTAACAAAAATGATAATGGCATGCCTATCACAGATATCACATGATAAAGATTTTGGTATAAATGATCTTTCATGCACTCAGTAAATTGGCATGAACGTGGCAAAGATCTCCAGGTGAAACACCTTGTTCTGCAGGAGTCTTTTAAACTCTAGTAACGACGATGATAGTTCTTCCTCTAAGAAGCCTAAGGTGATCTGTGAAAATTCTTCTTTATTCGCTTGACCCAGAAACACCACAAAATCACGCAAATCAAGAGGTTTGAGTTTTCCTGTTCACTTAAAGGACATTCGTGAAACTACCCAGGCCATCAAGTATATGCATATACATAGAGCCACCAAGTGTCTGAAAGTTGTCACTTTACGGAAGCAGTGTGTACCATTTCGATGTTGCAATGGAGGAGCTGGCAACGTGCCCAGGGCCGAACAGTGGGGCTGGACACAGGGTCGGTGGCCCAAATAGGGTGCTGGATTTTAGATGCACATGCTTCAGAATGCAAAGAATAATGCTGAATGTCAGGGTTTAGGTGCAGATTCTCTCATCATTAAGCATATCCAAGTAAACAAAGCGTCCAAATGAGCCATGGGTCTTGCAGAGCTCATTATCGGATTAACCCTTACATGACCCCCCACTGCCACATCAAGATGATCTTTACTGATAAGGAACAAATTGTTCCTAAACCTGAGGATGAGGTTGCACAGGAGAAAAAGATATCCCAGAAGAAACTGAAGAAAAAAAAATGCCTATGACTCTGGAATAATTTCAGCTTAAAATAAATGCAATAAAACTAAAATAATAATAATGACAACAGATAATATTTATTGGGTGCTCTCTATAACAACATTAAAACCACAATGGTTAGGGTACCTGTCCTAGGTCACATAGCTAGAAAAATGAGAGGGAAGATTTGAGCCAGTGCAGTTCAGTCTAAAGAACATATTCATAGTGAAAACCCAGAAGAAAAGAGCCACAGTCACTATTCAAATGTCTTCCTAATTTTCCACATTTTTACAAATCTAAAGAACATATATATTTTTTACAGCTCAGTAACTACATTGCACAAGGGGAAAAGAAAAGGAGTAGAACAAATATCTTGTGATTTGATCAAAAACAAAAATAAAGTTTAGTGTCCTTTGCAATAATATCTACACTAATAAAAAGAAGTACAGAAATAAGAATACAAAGGACCTAAACTCATGGAAGTTCATATAAATTCAGTGAATATGACAAAAAAGGGCTCAGTTCTCTCACAAGAAAGATGGTTCCCTCGCTGGGTACAGTGGCTCGTACCTGTAAGCCAAGCACTTTGGGAGGCTGAGGCAGGCAGATCACATGAGGTCAGGAGTTCAAGACCAGGCTGGCTAACATGGCGAAACCTCGTCTCTAGTTAAAAAAAAAAAAAAAAATAGCCCAGGAGTGGTGGCATGTGCCTGTAGTCCCAGTTACTCAGGAGGCTGAGGCAGGAGAATCTCTTAAACGTGGGAGGTGGGGCTGTAGTGAGCTGAGATGGGGCCACTGCCCTTCAGCCTGGGCTACAGGGCGAGACTCAGTCTCAAGAAAAAAAAAAAAAAAAAGGATGGCTCTCTCAATGGATTAAGAAACCAAACTCATTGGTGTGTGAATTTGGTTTCTCAGATCCCAAAGTACTATCTCAATGAAACCCAAATACTCTGGGTTAATGAAACCTGCCTCTGACATTTTTGGAAAAAGAATAGATCTCACTATAGAAACTTGGAGTGGGATAGGGTGGGTTTGGTGATGTGCTCAGCCCCTCCAGAGAAACCCTTTCCTTCTTGCACAGATGTCCATTCATCACTGGTCGCAGCTTCACTGGGCTTATAGGTTCACAGTCTTATCTCCTCCCTAGTCCCTTCCACCCTCTCTTGATAATTTCAGCATTACAAGGAGAAGACGACCCTTTTCGACATGCAACCATCACTGTACCTTCCCAACTCTACGATGTCCCCACATCATACACCAGACCCCCAACTCCTGATCAGAAAAACTTCTGTCAGCACAGATCCCTCTCTGGAAACTGAACTCCATGTTTCATTCTCTGATCACAGACATTCATCCCACCTTCACTGTCCCACTTCCACTGAACTGAGTCAACCTCTTTGACACTTCTACTTCCTGTGAGTGCTTAGGTCTCCTGTGGTCACCTCTCTATCTTTGGCAAGATGGGACCACGAAAAATTATCATGTCAACAATTATAACTTACTGTTGCATCATCTTTCCACTGAAAATCAGGCAAGCCAAAAACCCCAGGATAGATCAGTTCTGAATGTAGTGTCCCTGCTCCTCCCCAACTGAAGGACATGCACAACCATGAAGACGGTGCCTTTACAAACAGTGTCCGTGAGTCACAGCAGTCCTTGCCCATCCTTTGATAGACCCTCATCCGTACCTCTTCTTCCTCTCAGTGACCACTGAAAACCTGAAATACACTAGTCCCCTCAACAGTTTATCTCACTGAAGACTGTTACGACAAAGAAGCAAAAATAAAATCTTTAGAAAGATAAGTAGATATGGAAGCACTTGGAAGTAAATACATTTTTTAAAAAGAGTTTTGCCTGGAACATTGATTGGATGAAGGCACCAATACAGACCCGAGATAGTTGTTTCCTGTTGGCACAGTTGATGCCTCCAATGAAGACCATGTTGGGCATGATAGGCCTGGGGTAGTCCATCACAAAGTCTGATCGGAACAGCCACACGGATGCATGGCTGACAAGATCCACCACTGACACCTCTCTCTGAAAAAGCTCAGAGGCAAGACTTGCATAAGGAGCAGAAAGAGCATGGCAAATGTAGGACAGGGCCAGAGGGTAGACCATGTTCTTGACTCTTTGCAGGAATGTCATGTGGTCTGAATTGGTCGTTAGTAACTTAGGAATATAGGAGTAAGGATTTGGACACTGTGTGCCCTCAAAGTCTAAGTCACATGGAATGCTCCTCAAAAAAAACACAGTAGGAATCGACAGGTACTTAGCCAGCACCACCCCGCAGAGGTTAACCGGGTCTGTTAACACCACATCAAAGGAAGTAGCATTCAGGTGCCTGATCAGGGCCTCATTATGTAGTAGCTCCACACAAGACCTATGAAAGACCACAGACATATTGTTCATAATCGCCATACTTCTTGAATATCTCTTCAGAAGATGTTCTGTTTCAAAGAACCATTGAGTGTGGCCCAGCACAAGACGATCAAATTCATCCTGGGTCCATGGAATGGCATAGGTTGTCAGGGTGAAAAAGTTCTC
>NW_022326313.1:0-22180 GCF_002776525.5 Piliocolobus tephrosceles | reverse complement strand
CCTGAGGTTGGCTATTGAATCCCTCACTAAATGCTCCTCAGGGTGTTGCCTAACACACACCGCTGTGCTCACCCATAAAAATCTGCATGATGGAATTCAGCCCAATGCAGCGAGAATTCCCATGGACTTCCTCTGAACAAGGCAAAGCATAGGTGCCGTGGAAGGAGGATGAAAACAGGAAGAAGATGTAATCTCATCCTGAAGGGGTGCTCGGTAGAATGGAGGAGAACAATACATAGATTCCTGAAGATGGGCACCAAAGTGATTGGGGTGGGCCCACAGCAGAGGCCTACAGCTCTGTTCAGAATGCAGAAGCAGGGTGGGCAGAGAGAGGCAGCTCATCAGAGTGCTTGGGCAAGCATAGGGCCAGCGACTCACCACTGCAGACAATGTATCTGAGGAAAGCAATTTAAAAATAGGTGATAGTCACATTCCATCAAATTTTTGGAAGGGTCCATGGAGGCAGGGTTGTCAATCTCATTACAGCATTTCAGAGACCTCAGAAGATTTGGAAATGAAAAAAGACAAGCAGCACTTGTGGTTCACCTGTGTCACAATTGTGGCTCACCTGCATCTCTGCAATGCACAGGTGAGCTGTATATTGCAGAGACACCGGTAAGCCACAATTTCCTCCCAGTTAGGAGGTCAGTGCTAAGACCCTTGCTCTCTTTCCATCGAACATGAGATGCCAATTTCTTTCTGGGCAGAGGACAAAATAAAAATTGTCTGTAAACTTTGGCCAGGCACAGTGGCTTACGCTTGTAATCCCAGCACTTTGGGAGGCCGAGGCAGGCAGATTGCCTGAGCCCAGGAGTTCAAGACCAGCCTGGGCAACATGATGAAACCCCATCTGCACTAAAATACAAAATATTAGTTGGGCATGGCAGCACATGCCTGTAATCCCAGCTACTGAGGCTGAAGCAGGAGAATCATTTGAACACGGAAGGCGGAGGTTCCAGTGAGCTTAGATCGCACCACTGCACTCCAGCCTGGATGACAGAGTGAGACTCCATCTCAAACAAAGAAAAAAAATAGCAAATTTTTCTTTGTGACAAATTCCAGAATTATTAGCTTCATTTAAATTTACTTTCCTTTTTATCTTTCAATGTCATCAAGACCAAAAGCATTGCTTAATAATTTTGTTTATAAACTCATATTGCAGCACAGGGCATGATCTGTCCCCAAGGCAAAGATGATGAGTTACTCTTTTCTCGAAAACATACAAGTAGGTATCTCAGCAAAGGCTACTCATGTGTTATTATGAGTAAATCACTGGCAGTGAATGTGAATTTTTTTTTTTTTTAATGGATGGATGAGTACACGCCTTCTTTTGAGGGCAGGTTCTATCTGTACTTCTTTCACCTATTATATTATAGGAGCTTAGAATCCCAGCTGCTGGCTCTGGGCTGAAGTTCTCTGATGGCTTGTGCAGGGTATACTGGCCTTCTTCCCCTATCTGTGTGTCTACTGCTGACCTGTGGCTTTGCCGAGGCAGGGAGGTTGCTGGTAGTGCGCATGGATGGGAGCCACTGGTTTACCATGCGGTCGGTGGTGGAGAAACTCATTCTCAGGGGACATGAGGTGGTCGTAGTCATGCCAGAGGTGAGTTGGCAACTGGGAAGATCACTGAATTGCACAGTGAAGACTTACTCAACCTCATACAGTCTGGAGGATCAGGACCGGGAGTTCATGGTTTTTGCCGATGCTCAGTGGACAGCACCACTGCGAAGTGCATTTTCTCTATTAAGTTCATCCAGTGGTATTTTTGACTTATTTTTTTCAAATTGCAGGAGTTTGTTTAAGGACAAAAAATTAGTAGGCTACTTAAAGGAGAGTTCTTTTGATGCAGTGTTTTTGGATCCTTTTGATGCCTGTGGCTTAATTGTTGCCAAATATTTCTCCCTCCCCTCTGTGGTCTTCGCCAGGGGAATATTTTGCCACTATCTTGAAGAAGGTGCACAGTGCCCTGCTCCTCTTTCCTATGTCCCCAGAGGTCTCTTAAGGTTCTCAGATGCCATGACTTTCAAGGAGAGGGTATGGAACCACATCATGCACTTGGAGAAACATTTGTTTTGCCCCTATTTTTTAAAAAATGTCTTAGAAATAGCCTCTGAAATTCTTCAAACACCTGTCACGGCATACGATCTCTACAGCCACACATCAATTTGGCTGTTGCGAACGGACTTTGTTTTGGACTATCCCAAACCCGTGATGCCCAACATGGTCTTCATTGGTGGTATCAACTGCCATCAGGGAAAGCCAGTGCCTAAGGTAAGTTATCTCTCCTTTAGCACATGAAGAATAATCTGGCTTTGAACATTTAAAGAAGATTTCTTACTGAACTATAATTTATCATGTACATTTGTCCCATTTGGAATTTCTTTCTGGTTTAAGGAATTCTTTTGTACTAATTCACTTAATTGTTGGGTAGCAAATTGTATAAAGCAGCTCTTGTTGATATGTAAGTGTATACAATTGATATAATTGTAGATCATATCTAGGCTGCAATCTAAATGCTATTTTTGGAAACATACCAAAAACCACAGTAAGAAATAAAACTTCCTTTTTTTTTTTTTTTTTTTGCTAATTCTATACTACCCCCAGAGGAATATATTCTTAGCAGTTTTGTGTGAATTCTTTTCAATTATATTTGAAATTATACTATGTATATGCATATCTTTAGGGTAAATTCTCACTTCTATTTTATTAATATAAAATCTAATATCATGCCGGCTATGATTTTTTTTATGTTAGATTTTTCTCTTGTCAATAAGGTAAAGATATCTTTACAGGTCAATGCATACAGATTTGATATGTTCTTTTAATAATTGCATAATAGTCTTTACTTTGGATGCAATGTAGTTTTCCAGCCAATTAATATTGATAGAGATTTAAGTGTTTTCCACTTTTGGGATTTATGAACAATAATAAACATTCTTATATACTTTCTTTATATATATTTCCATATTTTTGCTTTTATCTCAGTAGGATATTGTCCTATGAGTATGGTTGCTTGGTTTTCATTAAATAAGATTGGCATCCTTTTGCTATTACATCTTCCTATTCAAGAATATGAATCTCTCATTATTTATTCTGATTTTGTTTTATGTCCATAAATAAAATTTTGCACTTTATAGAAGTATTTTATCTTTCTTATTAACTTTTATTCCCCTGCATTTCATTGTTTTTGAAACCATTATGTGCAAGGCAATTTTCCCATTTCTCTTTTGAATTAATTCTGCATAATTAATGTACTGCTTTGAGTTTTACACATTTATCTTGTATATAGTCATATTACTAACCTCTCTTATTAGTATGTAAGGTGTATTAAGTGTGCAATATCATCTGCGAATTATTCCCTCCCCTGGTATTTATACTTCTTATTTTGGTGGAGCATATAGTTCCAAAACATTATTGAATAATGTTGTTGGTCTAGCCAGTTTAAATTAGGATTCGGTCACTTGCAGTTGAAAAAGTCTTGACAAATACAAGAGTAAGATTCTTGGCAAATGCATAGTTGCCAAATCCAGGTGAAACATCTGGTGTCTCATCTAAGTATATTATTTTATTAGGGATGGAGTATACATTTTTATCTGTTGTTCTGGCTTCTTACAAGGTTCAGTAGACTTGGTAACACAGTCATATTCTCTCACATATTGGCAGATGTTCGGTGAAAGAGTGACTGTTCAACCAACTCATGGGAAAATGCAACCATGCTCTTTCTAAAAAGCAGGGAGACTACAGCTGTAGGCCTTTCAAATGAAACATGACTTTCAGCTCTTGGCAAGACCAGGCAAGGAGATGCAAGTTGTAGGACGTTAAGAGATAGACTTATCAAAGTGTCTCTCCCCGTTTACCCTCCAATTACAGTACCAGCCACCACTCAGTTATTGACTGCAGCCTCATGGCCTCTAGCCAGGCGTGTGTGTGGCCTGCCACTTTCTGAACCTGTGCTGAATTTGTTGTGGCTCAAAGGGTCACCCAAAAGGCTTTAGAGATATAGAAATCTATATATGATTCTATACCATCTATAATGGTATATGATAGAGAGATCTATAAAATATGAAACAGTGAACCATATATAGTTTTACATATTTTGGTTATTTGTGTATCTTCAGTGGTGTATAAAATATATGCATTTATATACCTTTACAGAATATATATATGAGATAGGATTTATAGTTGTGGAAGGTTATATATTAATGTATATATTTATAAATCTAAAATAAATATAATTATCAAAGAAGAATTCAGATCATAAAGAGTGCCCTTTGGCAAAGAACCTTGGATATGGCTCAACCACAGAAGTAAATTGTCATAGAAAGATTTATGGACACTGCATAGTGATCCTTTCTTGTTTCGTATGGGCAGAGTGTGTCTTGGAAAAGTATACAGTTTTTTGTACCTTGTTGGCCAACAGGATTCATAGTCTGCATTTCATCTGTCTGATGAAAAGAAAGCATTGCTTGATGATAGTGTGTGTGTATGTGGTGTGTGTTCGCAAATGTGTCTGTACGTGCCTGTGTGTTTGTGTGCAACGTCTTAAGCTCTACACAGGAGATTATTTTTCTGAAAGGTTTCCTACAACAAAATCTTATTGAGTCTATCCAGGGGAATTACACCCAGGGATGTAATTAAATACTTTAACAAAGATGGTAGATCATCATTCAGGAGAACATTAAAACAGTTTTGTTTTGTATTTTTAGTACAGACAGTGTTTCACCATATTGGCCAGGTTGGTCTCTGACTCCTGACCTCAAGTGATCCGCCTGCCTCGGTCTTTCAAAGTGTTGAGATTACAGGCATGAGCCACCACACCCAGACTTAAAATGGTTTTAATGAGAAAAAGAGAAAATCACTTCCACTTTTCTTGACTTTTTGGTGAATTACAGCAGAATTGATGGTTGAATCCAGTTATAAAGAATTTGGGGCCGGGCGCGGTGGCTTAAGCCTGTAATCCCAGCACTTTGGGAGGCCAAGGCGGGCGGATCACGAGGTCAGGAGATCGAGACCATCCTGGCTAACACGGTGAAACCCCGTCTCTACTAAAAAATACAAAAAACTAGCCGGGCGAGGTGGCGGGTGCCTGTAGTCCCAGCTACTTGGGAGGCTGAGGCAGGAGAATGGCGTGAACCCGGGAGGCGGAGCTTGCAGCGAGATGAGATCCGGCCACTGCACTCCACTGCAGCTTGGGCAACAGAGCAAGACTCCGTCTCAAAAAAAAAAAAAAAAAAAAAAAAGAATTTGGGCTCAGTCAACACCATCTAGGGCCAGTGCAGCTCTGGAGAACTGGGGCTGGAATGTGGTTACAGCAAGAAAAGATCTGTGCTTTCCCCATTGCTCTCGCATTCTGTTTTTGATCTCAATTCAAATTTACCTGTTAGTGGGCAAGCCCTAGTCCTCTCTCCAAGATTATTTATTTCAACTTGTTATTATCAAAGTTTTCAAACATATACCGAGGAGAGGCTATAGCATAATGTGTACCCATGTAGCCATTCTTAGGTGAAATAATTTTCAGTATCTTTCTGTACTGCTTCATCTTTCTTCGTTTTTTCTTTCATTTTAAAGAAAAATTTTGACTTTTTTTAAAAGAAAATCTTGGCATGTTGTCTCATCATGAAATACTTCACTAAATATAAAAAATAAGGAAAATTTGTTTCATAGCCCCAATTCCTAAGACAATCAATAACTTTAATATTATCGCATTTTCAATCCATAATTAAATTTATCCTGATTGTCTCAAAAAATCTTTTACATGTAGATCAATGGAATAGAATTTACAATCCAGAAATAATCCCATACATTCTTTGCCTTGATTTTTACCATGGTGCCAAGACCATTGAAATGGCAAAGAATAGTGTCTTCAACAGAGGGCTCTGGGACAACTGCATATCCAAGTGCAAGAGAATGAAGTTGCACCCTTACCTTGTATCATTTACAAAAATTAACTTGAAATGGATCAAAGACCTAAATAGAAAATCTAAAACTGTAAAACTCTTAGAAGAAAACATTAGGGAAAATATTCATGACCTTGGATTTGGAAATGGTTTCTGAAATGTTTTTTTCTTGTACCAAAAGTTCAAGAAATTAAAACAAGAAAAAGAAGAGATAAATCTTTATCATAATGTTTTTATACAAAAACTTTTATATATCGGAGGACACTATCAAGAGAATGAAAAGACAACTCACGTGGGCACCCTTATTAAGGTGTGCAGATAAACACGCATATGCTTGACATGGAGGCTCTCTCATGACACATCCTATGTTTTCCTGTCCTATGAAACTTTCTACCTGCGTTAGAACCTAAGCTTTCTGTGGCTTTCTAAAATCCCTGGTGTCAGAAGTCAAGTGTGGATTACTGCTGCTTTCCTTGACTGTCTCTCTCTCCTTCAATCTATGTTGATAATGTGATATCAAACATGATACACTACCTCTTTTGGCCCACTCAGGATATTCTGGTGGTGCCCTCTGGCCTGCACCCTCCCACTGGCTATGAAGGTCACCCATGATCTCGCCTTCCCCAGCCTCACTGGCTTTATTTTATGCAACACTCCAACTCTCCTCTTTCCACCTCCCCTGTTACTTTTCCCTTCCTATTTTATTCCTCTTTTCTGTGCCCTTCCCCACCTATGTCTTTTCTTTCTGTCACTTTTTCTGCGTGATTCCTGACCCAGAGGGGTCAACAAGAAAGGGCATCCCATGGGCTGACTCATGCAGGGAAGCTGTCAGTAATTAATTAGCAAGGCAGGGAAGTTGTACCCCAAATCTTGGTTTCAACGCTAGAGGACTTTAGGAGGTAGTTCAATGTAGTGTTTGAGCACATGGACCCTGGAGTCATCCAAGCCTGATTTCATGAGTACTTCAGCTGTGACACTTGCGTAAACTTGGGTAAAAACTTAATGTTATCTAGATTAAATATGATAATGCATGCAGATGCCTGGCATGTGGCAGTGAATCAACAATACCCATAATTGTGTGGGTGAAATGCGTTTTCCAGCACAATTATTTTCAGCCTCCACAAGATTAATCATCTTAACCAGGCATTCAGACTGTCTTCAAAACAACATGGTGAGATATCAATATTGTCTTCTTGATGCAAGTTTCCCTTGAATGATTTAAACTTCAGATGGTGGACTGTCTCCTTAGGGAGAATTTGCAAATTAAATATAATCAAAGCTAACATATATTGGAGACTCGCCAGGTACCAGGTGCTACCCTGAGTACTTACATGGAGGCTGGCATTATTGGCTGACCTATTTTGCAGATGATGAAACTGAGGCACAAGGGGGTTGAGTGACTTGCCCAAGGTTATTGCTCAAGTAAGTAGGGGAGCCAGGATTCAAATCCATACATTCTTTGTAAAAAAAAAAAAAAAAAGTAAAAAAGCCTGAGTGTGGTGGCTCACACATGTAATCACAGCACTTTAGGAGGCCAAGGCAGGAAGATCACTTAAGCCCAGGAGTTTGAGACCAGCCTGGACAACACAGGGAGACACTGTCTCTACAAAATTTTTTTTAAAGTTAGCTGGGCATGGTGGCACATGCCTGTGGTCCCAGCTGCTCAGGAGGCTGAGGCGGGAGGATTGCCTGTGCCCAGGAGGTCAAGGCTGCAGTGAGCCATGATTATTCCACTCCATTCCAGCCTGGATGATAGACTAAGACCTTGTCTCAAAATAAATAAATTAATTAATTAATAACATTTAAAAATTGATATGTAATTCATGCATCATAAAATTCAGTGGTTTTCCATGTGTTCCCAGATGCAATCAGCCATCACCAATATCTAATTCCAGATCATTTTCCTCACTCCAAAAAGAAACCCCATGCCCACTGGCAGTCACTCTTTATTTCTCCCCGTTCTCCTACCCCTCAGCAATAATTTACTTTCTGTCTGTATGGATTTGCATATTCTGGGCATTTCATGGAAATAGAAGCCTTTATGACTGGCTTCTTTCACTTAATTTCATGGCTTATCCATGTTGTAGCATGAATCAGTATTTCATTCCTTTTCATGGCTGAATATTCCATTGTGTGGATTTACCACATTTTTTTTATCCATTCATCAGTTGGTAGACATTTGGGTTGTTTCCCGTTTTCAACCATGAAAAATAATGTTACTGTGAACATTTGTATACGATAGACCCTGATGTTCTAATTTTTGAGCCCATGTGCCTAACCTCTATACCTGACTGCCTGATTGTGTTGACAGGAAACTTTTTGGAAAATGTCCTATCTCTGGCCTTTTGGGAATGTCACATGGAGTAAAATGTACCTAGAGTGGGTTTGACTTTGGACATCACATGGTCTCGAATCCCTCAGCAAACATGAGTTAGTCTTGTTTTTGTTGGTGTTACAGAATAACATGCAGCTGGCTCTTTTTCTAAAAAATTTAATATTAGATGTCCTTCATTGAACAAACATCTGTTGAGAGTCTTTGTGTGACTGGGATATGGCCATAATCAAATGAACATGGCTTTGCCATTCTAACGGAGAGGAAGGCATTGATTAGTTACAAACTGTGAAACATACTTTGAAAGAAAAGGATGCAAAGAGAGCTGATCATAGGGGACCTTGCAGGATGAGGAGTGGCAATCTTGGGAGAAGTTGGGACAACAGTGTGCCAAGCAGGGAAGATGGCAGGTGCAGCATGAGGCCAAACGTTTGGAATCACAGTGTGTTCTTTCCCTTCATCCCTGTGTTCCAGGGTCTCTTTACTTCACAAACATGGGCAAGTGGAAACCCTACTTTATGTCTCTTCTGAATAATCCCTTTGTCATGGCTTACTTAGTGACCTGTGCCCCTCCCCACTGCTCCTGGGACCACAACCCACATTGTTACAAGCCCCTGAAGGAAGTTATAAACACCTTATCTTCTACTAGGACAGGTGCCCCTGGAGCTGTCTGGCTGGGCAAGCCATACTTACCTGCACTTCCCTATCCTGTGTGTGGGTGACTCAGACTTGACTATTGTTATCACACTAAACTAAACTGGGGTTCACTCACCCAGTGCGGTAAGGCCAAACATCCACACTGAGATTTGCAATGGGAAAAAGGAAGGTGTTTATGTGCAGGGCACCAAGCAAGGAGTATTGGGAGGCTTATACTTACGACCCAACCTCTCTGATGGCTTACAAGTAAGGGTTTTTAAGGGCAAGGATATATTTTAGGAAAACAGAAGTTACAAGAAGAAATTGCAAATCAATGCACAGAGGTTACACATCGGTTTGGTCATGAGAAATGAAGGCTTGCAGGTCATAGGTGAATTCAAAGATTTTCTGATTTGCAATTAGCTAAGGAAGAGAAGCTTCATTTAAAATTTGGGGTTAGCAGAAAAGAATGTTAGCTCTTGCTCATGAGTGTGACTTCCACCAGGAACAAAGAATGGCTGTCAGAGTTCAGTTCTCAGTTCCCCTTATCTGAGGTCTGCCTGCCAATGGATCCATTTGGTGGAAGTCCAGGTTTCCGAAAAACAACTCAGGGACATATGTTAAGATGTAATCTTTAGTTTCTATAGGGAATCAAGCATCTCTGGACTCTAACATCCTTGGCTATTGTTTTAGGCTACTATTACCTTCTTGCTTATCAAGTGCCTTATTTATTTCTCAGGGCCAGGTAGGTGCCTGGAATTTCCTTTGAAAGAACCCAAGAATGTCCTTTATTTCCATGTTTAGAGGAGACCACAGGCCCCTAAAAGAAATTCCTGCTTCATCTCACCATTTTGGACTTCCCTCAAGATCTGGGCACAGAGCATTCTGACTTCTGCAGCCCCACCCCACAGCCTATCAGATAGATTAAATTGCTCCCGCATCCCATGTCACTTACGTCTGGGTAACTTGGTGAGCTAATCTGTAGTGGATATTGACTGACATGTAGTTACGTTCTTATAGCCATTTCATAAAATATTCATAAATTCAATTTTGCCATTTTAGTATTCTAGATCCAGCAAATTTCTTTTTCTAAGCTCAAACAATTTGCAGGTCCTTTGAAATCTTGCAGGTAGGTCCTGGCTCCATTACTTATGGGTCATAGGTCATACAAGGGTCTGAAAGAGTGAGCACCTTAGAAGCAAACCTCTCCATAGGGTCCGCCTGTCCAGACCTTCCTGTCCACAACATGAAATTACCTTCATGCACATCTTTGGGTCTCTCCTCTTTTCAAAATGCCAGGTATCCTCCATTTACTTTTGGGAAACCTGCTTTTGCCCACAGAGATTTGTTTTAGGATCTACTTCTTTCACGCCACTGGAATACGTCCCAAGCCTGAGTCATTCGGTCGGCAGCAATCCCTGAGAAAAAAATAATTGGTCTTTGCGTGACACTCAGGAGATGCCTGAGGACACCTTGACTCCCACAGCACCAACCAGGGCAGGCCTGGGTCTCCAGCGGAGCTACTCTTTAGGGATCATCGTTATGACTAACAGACATGCCAGATTCTTCTGGCTAGTCTCCAGTGCAGACACACACACACACACACACACACACACACACACACCATTCTTAGTATAGTCAAAGCTCACAGGAGAAAGAAAAATGTTTTCTAATACCTTCTTTATTTGCAAGAAGGTGTTAGGAATTCAAGGGATGATATGCATAGTGATAATAGTTTCTTTTTTCAGCTCCTTCCTCCAACTCATGTTCTATAGGGACTTGTGGAACTAAGAACAGGACCCACAGATGAGCCATAGGATTTTCAGAGCAAGGCTCTGCTTGGAAGGGCCCAGACCAATGTTCACAGCACAGTGGAGGTCTAGTATAAAGAATGTGAAGTTTGTAGCATTTCTTGATCCTGCTATTCCTACATGCTTGCTTAAGCCATTCTTCCTCTAGATAAACTGTTCTTTGAAGGAAACCTGCCTAATGTCTGCCTGCTCAAGAAGGTGGACCTGAGCTCTGTTCCCTTTGCAACCTTCCTGGAGTCTTACTGCGATCTAGATGAACTCAAAGCAAGATGCTGCCACCCCTATGACTTTGATCATTGTAAGCTGGCAATCCTGTTAGGAGGCTGCTCCCAGCTTGGACTGAGCTGAGTCTTCGCATGCCTTGAACAATGAATTTGCATCCTGGTTATGTTCCCCGTGGGGGCCAGCCCTGTCCTTGGAGTGGCCCCTCTAGTCATGTTGCTCAGGCTTGTCCCTTCCTGGGCCCCAGAACACCTCCAATGCCAAACTTGTAGGTGAGAACAGGACGTTGCATGCCAATCAGGTGTGGGTGACTAGCTCTGGGCGAGTCTGTTCTAGTAATGCTAGGCACCACCTCTCACTGCGACAGCCTAGTTTCTACACAGGTCTCGCTCTGGGACCACCCTCAGCAGTGGGATTAGCAGGCAGGGCCAGTGTGACCCTCCCTTTCTGGGCCTCAGTTGAGAAACCTGAAGTTTAGGAGAGGAGTCACTCCCCTGGCTGATGGGTGGCTGGGCCAGAAGCAGATAGCAGGCTTTCTGACTCCAGCTCTAGTACCTCACCACGTACTGGCTAGAGTTACACTTCTCAAATCTTAATTTCCTAAAAGTAAGTAACAGTTTGAATGTTGTTATATTGTGATGTATAATAAGAAATATATATGTTTGTCTTTGTTTCCTGGCCAGAGCTCCTGAAACCGTAAGTGGCGGGAGCGATAAAGGTGAACAGATAGTCTTTTGTTTTTCAAAACAGATCCGTTTCCACCACATTTAAGTTTATGTAAAGGACATGTAAAGTCTCTAAGGATGAGGGCTGGTTGCCAGGGAACCACCCCTTGCAATTAGAGGGAAGAAAGGAGAGAGTGATTGAAGATTGATTTGATCACCAGTGGGCAACGATCTAATCAATCATGCCTACTATGTAAGGAAGCCTACATACAAACTCAAAAAGGCGGGGTTCAGAGAGCTTTTAGGTTGCTGAAGGTGTGGAGGGTGGGGCACCCAGAGATGGCAGATGGGGCTCCATGGCCTTATCCCCATACCTTGTTCTTTGTACTTTTTCCTCTGGCTATTCATCTGTGTTGTTTGCGATATCCTTTGTGATAAACCAAACCTGGTAAGTAAACTGTTTTCTTCAGTTCTGTGAGTCATTCTAGCAAATGATTGACTCCAAGAAAGAGAGCGTGTGAACCTCTGATTTTCGCCAAGTCAGACAGAAGTTGTGGGTAACCTGGGAACCTACTATTTGCAATTGGTGTCTGAAGAGGAGGCAGTCTTGTAGGACTGAGCCCTTAACCTGTGGGGTCCGTGCTAACTCAGAATTCAATTCAGAATGGAATTGAATTGTAGGATACCCAGCTGGTGTTAGAGAATAGGTCCATGTGAAATAAAATCCCCACACATGATGGACATAACAGACAACGTCAATGATAAGGAATCCAGCAAGTTCGGGATAGAGAATTGGCAGGGGGTCTCCAGGGGTCTCTTCAAGTTATCTTCAAAGTGTTGCTATAATTTTTCAGAGAGGGAGAGGCAGACTGGTGGAGATGAAGAGAAAATCCTGGAAGTTCAGGTGAAAGTTGATATGGGGCTTAGTTGATCCATATTCACTGTGTGCTTAAAATGGTTAAATATTAATTTGGGTTCTTACATATTAAAGGGCAAAATTCAGAGCAAGGGAGAGGTAGACAGGGCCTGTGAAAAGCAGTGGTTAGTTTAGGGAAAATAGCTAGGAGCCCTGTGATTTGGAACGTGAAAACTCTTTATTACTGTTGTTACTTTAACTGTTTCCAGGATGGCCTGCCTTCTTCGTGCATTTCAGAGAATTTCCACAGGGATTTTCTTCTTAGCACTTTGGGGCATGGTTGTAGGTGACAAGCTGCTGGTGATCCCTCAGGATGGAAGCCACTGGCTTAGTATGAAGGATATAGTTGAGGTTCTGGGTGCCCGGGGGCATGACATTGTAGTGGTGGTGCCTGAAGTCAATTTGCTTTTGAAAGAATCCAAATACTACACAAGAAAAATCTATCCAGTGCCGTATGACCGAGAAGAGATGAAGAACCGTTACCAATCGTTTGGAAACAATCACTTTGCTGAGCGATCATTCCTGACTGCTCCTCAGACAGAGTACAGGAATAACATGATCGTTGTTGGCATGTACTTCATCAACTGCCAGAGCCTCCTGCAGGACGTGGACACCCTGAACTTCCTCAAGGAGAGCAAGTTCGATGCTCTTTTCACAGACCCAGCCTTACCCTGTGGGGTGATCCTGGCTGAGTATTTGGGCCTACCCTCCGTGTACCTCTTCAGGGGTTTTCCGTGTTCCCTGGAGCATACATTCAGCAGAAGCCCAAACCCTGTGTCCTATATTCCCAGGTGCTACACAAAGTTTTCAGACCACATGACTTTTCCCCAACGAGTGGCCAACTTCCTCGTTAATTTGTTGGAGCCCTATGTATTTTATTGTCTGTTTTCAAAGTACGATGAACTCGCATCAACAGTCCTCAAGAGAGATGTGGATGTAATCACCTTATATCAGAAGGTCTCTATTTGGCTGTTAAGATATGACTTTGTACTTGAGTATCCTAGGCCAGTCATGCCCAACATGGTCTTCATTGGAGGTACCAACTGTAAGAAGAGGAAAGACCTGTCTGAGGTTGGTGGGTTTATTTCTTTTGGGCTGCCTTGTTTCTTCCAGGCTCTGTTCTCCCTCACTTATTTGGATCCTTGAGCCGACTGTCCCTTGGAGGATTTCCTGGAGAAACGGTGGTGGGAAAGTGATACCTGGCTCAGAGCAGCGGGGACACACAGGAGACCTGAGGCTGAAGTGGTATATAGGCATTTGGATGAAGACAGGGCTCATGCTTGGCAATAGTAGATTTGCTTAGTTAGGTAATCTGGGGACAGTCACATAATCATTGAATGAGCCTTAGAAATGTCCCATTTCAAACAGAGGTGAAGGCTTGACTAAGGGAACAGGTCCGGGTTAAAATCAATTTTCCCGACTCTGTCGCATGCTTTGTCTCTGGACCTTAAGCCAAGGACCAGCAAACTACAGCCTGTGAGCCCAATCTGCCCAAAGGCCTGTTTTTGTTTGTTTGTTTGTTTTTTGTTTCCTTTTATGTTGAGACCTGTTTGTTTGTTTGTTTGTTTTTGAGACGGAGGCTCGCTCTGTCTTCCAGGCTGGAGTGCAGTGGCGCAATCTTGGCTCACTGCAGGCTCCTCCCCTGGGTTGACGCCATTCTCCTGCCTCAGCCTCCTGAGTAGCTGAGACTACAGGTGCCCGCCACCTTGTGTGGCTAATTTTTTGTGTTTTTATTAGAGACGGGGTTTCACCATGTTAGCCAGGATGGTTAACTGACCTCGTGATCCGCCTACCTCGACCTCCCAAAGTGTTGGGATTACAGGCGTGAGCCACAGCGCCCGGCTGAGAACTGTTTTTATATGGCCCAGAGTAAGAATGGTTTTTATAGTTTTAAAACAATTTAACAATGAAGAATATGTGCCATGGATATATTTGGTCTGCAAAGCCTACACATTTACTATATGGCCTTTTCAGCAAAAGGGGGATGGTTTCTGACCTACGGCAAGTGTTTACAGATGGCCCCCTGACATGTAGGAAAAGGGCCCAGAGTTACTTTGGAAAATAAAAATCTGTGAGTTTTAAATTTTAATTTAAATATTTATACCTTTGAAAGGCTTCAGGCAACTCCCTCTATCTTTTATGCCAGATTTTCTTTTTCAGTTCCTCTTTTTATCAGAGAGAAAGCCTCAAACAGGTCCCAAAGACCCTTACCTCTCTTCTTTACACCTGCTGATTTCTCTCTGAACAAATTGAACAGGTGGCAGTAGCCACTCTGAAAAGGCAAGGGTGAGGAGATGGGGATACCTGAACTGGTTCCAGGGAGTCTGGGGCATGAAATAAAAACTTAGAATGTCAGAAATCTTTTTATTGGGACATAATATAGTTGTACACATTTTGGGGGTTCATGTGATATTTTGATACATGTATACAATGTGCGATGATCAAATCAGGGTAATTAAGATATCCATCACCTTGAACATTTATTCCTTCCTTATGTTGGGAACATTCCCATTCTTCATTTCTAGCTATTTTGAACTGCAGAATACTTTCTTGTTAACTGTAGTCACCCTACTGTGCTGTCGCACTTTGGACTTACTCATTCTATCTAAGGGTATTTTTGTGCCCATTAACCAACGCTTTTTCTTTTCTTTTCTTTTCTTTTGAGACAGAGTCTCACTCTCACCCAGGCTGGAGTGCACTGGTGTGATCTCAGCTCACTGCAACCTCCACCTCCCCGGTTCAAGCGATTCTCCTGCCTCAGCCTCCTGAGTAGTTGGGACTATAGGCGTGTGCCACCATGCCCAGCTGATTTTTGTATTTTAGTACAGATGGGGTTTCACCATGTTGGCCAGGATGGTCTCGATCTCTTGACCTTGTGATCCACCCGCCTCAGCCTCCCAAAGTGCTGGGATTACAGGCGTGAGCTACCGTGCCCGGCATTCTTCTTCTTTTTTTTTTTGATCAGTGTTCTTTATTGGCCGTTTAGATGTTTTTCTCTTTTCTGTCAAAGTTTTTGGAGTATTACAGATTTTATTTTATCTTATTTCTTTCTTCTTTTTCTTTTTTAAATTTTAACCAACCATTTTCCCCCCTACTTTCCTACTTACCCTTTCCACTTTCTGGTAATTACCAGTGAACTCTCTACCTCCATGAGATCCACTTTTTTAGCTCCCACATATAAATGAGAACATGTGGTATTTGTCTTTCTGTGCCTAGATTATTTCACTTAACACAATAACTTCCAGTTACATTCATGTTGCTGCACATGACAGGTCTTCATTCTTTGTTATGGCTGAATAATTTTCCATTGTGCATATGTACTATCTGTGAGTGGAAAACAAAACCAACAAAAAACTCTTTTGAGTTTTACTCACTCAACAACAAACAACACAGAAGACTTCTGTGAACCAATGTGTGAGTTTTGTTTTTTTTTCTCTCTACACCAAGCAAGCAGGCAATTCTGCTAGATACCAGCTGGGTGTCCTCTACTTCCGTTCTGACAGTGTCCACCTGAAGATAGCATCAGGTCCCACAGAGATGGGGCTCAGTCCCTAATTTACATTTGAAGAATATAAATGAGTACAGCCACTATGAAGAACAGTATGGAGATTCTAAAAAACAAAAAAAACAAAACAAAAAACAGAAATAGAACTGCCCCAATATATCCCATTGCTGGGTATATTTCCAAAATAAAAAAAAAAATATGTTGAAGAGATATCTGCACTCCCATGTTTATTATAGCACTGTTCACAATAGCCAAAATATGGAGTCAACCTAAGCACACATCAACATATGAATGGATAAAGAAAACATAGGACTGTAATATTGTGAATTATATATTTGGTCTTCATCCTCATTTCCTTGTACAGATTTTTCCCTTCCTTAGTTAAATTTGTTCCTAGGTATTATATATTCTTTGTAGCTTTTGTAAATGGCGTTGATTTCCTTTTCAGTTTTTTCTCTGTTGGCATTTATAAATGCTACTGATTTTCATAAGTCGATCTTGTATCCTGCAACTTTACTGAATTTCCTTGTCAGTTCTAACAGCTTTTTGATGGAATGTTTAAATTTTTCTAAATATATTATGTCATCTGAGAAGAAGAAGAATTTGACTTCTTCCTTTCCAACTTGGATGCCCTTTATTTCTTCGTCTTGCTTAATTGCTTTGGATAGGACTTCCAGTACTATGAAGAATAACAGTGGTGACAGTCAGCATCTTTGTCTTATTCCAGATTTTAGAGGAAAAGTTTTCAGTTTTACCCTTTTCGGTATGATGTTAGCTGTGGGTTTATCATATATGGCCTTTATTGTTTTGAGGTGTGTTCCTTCTGTAGCCAGTTTATTGAGAGTGTTTATCATAAAGGGATGCTGAATTTTGTTGAATGTTTTTTCAGCATCTACAATGATCATATGAGTTTTGTGCTAATTCTGTCAGTGTATTAATATCAATATATCAGTACATGTATCACATTTATTGAATTGTATATGTTGAATCATCCTTGCATCCTGGGATGAGTCCCACTTGATCATGATTAAGTAGCTTAACGTGTTACTGGATTTGGTTTGCTGGTATTTTGTTGAGATTTTTGCATCTATGTTCATCAGAGGTACTGGCCCGCAGTTTTCTTTTTTTGTTGTGCCCTTGTCTGGTTTTGGTATCAGGGTAACACTGGGCTCATAGGATGAGTTTGGAAGTATTCTGTCCTCTTCATTTTTCTGTAATAGTTTGAGTGGAATTGGTATTAGTTCTTTGAAAAATGGTTGGTAGAATTCAGCAGTGAATCCATCCGGTCCTGGGCTTTTTTGAATGAAAGACTTTTTATTACTGCTTCAATCTTATTACTTATATTGGTTTGTTGAGGTTTTCTATTTCTTCTTTGTTTAGTCTTGGTAGGTTGTGTGTGTTCAGAAATGTATCCATTTCCTCTAGGTTTTCTAATTTGTTGGCACATAGTAGTTCACAATAGTCTCTAATGATCCTTTGTATTTCTGTCTTAAATAATTTATTGCAACAAAGTCACATAATATTAACCATGTTAAAGTGAACAATTTCATGGCATTTAGCACATTCATGTTTTGCAACTGACACCTCTATCTGGTTCCAGACATTTCCATCTGTCCAAAGACACACTTTTTTTCATAGTGTTGAAATGGTTTGACTATTAGACAAAAGAAATTCTATTCTGATCACTTTAATTTAATTCCTAATAATTAAAAATGCATGTTGATAATTACATATCATAATACAGAATGTTCTCTAGGAGGACATGCTGGGAATACAGTTGAGATACAAACGAGGTCAAGCACCAGATATAGGGTCACAGGGCTCAAAAAGTACATTCACAATAGCTCAGTTTCTCAATATAACTGAGTACAACTTTTTGAAAAACTAATATGATTGGTACCAAGCTGCAGAAATATTTTTTCTCTCTTATGCCAACTATTTCTTTGTAACAAGAATAAATAACTTTCATTTACTTTTTTCCAATACCCCAGACTCCAAGGAGAAGGAATAAATAGCTTTGATTCAACCAATAGTATGAAATCATTAACTAAATGCATAACTTTTGCTTATTAACTTCATAATTAGATTGTCCTGAAATTAAAAAGGAAATTTAAAAATTACTTGAAACAAATGAAAATGGAAATACAATGTATCAAAATCTATGGGCTACAGCAAAACCAGAACTAAGAGAGAAGTTTTTAACAATAAGTGCCTACAACCAAAAAGGAGAAAGATTTCGAATAAACAACCTAACAATGCACCTCAAGGAACTAAAAAAGCAAAAGTACACCAACTCAAAATTTATAGAAGGAAAGAAATAATACAGATCAGGGAAGAAATAAATTAAATTGAGACTAAATAAACAATGCAAAAGACCAATGAAACAAAAAGTTGTTTATTAAAAAAAAAAGATAAACAAATTTGGCAATAGTGACAGACTGGATTAAGAAAATGTGGCACATTTTACACCATGGAATACTATGCAGCCATAAAAAAGGATGCGTTCATGTCCTTTGTAGGGACATGGATGCAGCTGGAAACCATCATTCTGAGCAAACTATCACAAGAACAGAAAACCAAATACTGCACGTTCTCACTCATAGGTGGGAATTGAACAATGAGATCACTTGGACACAGGAAGGGGAACATCACACACTGGGTCCTATTGTGGGGAGGGGAGGGGGGGAGGGATAGCATTAGGAGATATACCTAATGTAAATGATGAGTTAATGGGTACAGCACACCAACATGGCACATGCATACATATTTAACAAACTTGCACGTTGTGCACATGTACCCTAGAACTTAAAGTATAATAAAATAAATAAATAAATAAACATAAACAAAATTGGCAAACCTTGAACTAGACTAAGAAAAAGAGAAAACACTAAGATAAAATCAGAAATGAAAAAGGAAACATAGCAACTGACCCCACAGAAAGTTGTACAATGTGTGGAAAATACCTAACAACGAATTACTCTGGCTCAAAATGTCACGAGTGCTGAAATTGAGAAACTCTGATCTAAATCAATTCCAAGTGAATCCAATGGTGTCTACGCAGCAGGGTCCCCGCCTGGATGTGTGGAGGACAGCAAGGATCCTGTGCCCACCCTCTGAGCTGTTTGTCTCCCTATAGGGGTCTTTGCAAGGAATGCTCATTCAGGGTGAAATCTCAGCCTTTCTTGGTTGAGCTGTGGGTTCATTCTAGGCAAGTCAGTGGAATAAAAGCCCCCAAATGCCAAGTCATTTTTTTTTTTTTTCTTTTTGAGATGGAGTCTCACTCTGTCACCGAGGCTGGGGTGCAGTGGCATGATCCCAGGTCACTGCAAGCTCTGCCTCCCAGTTTCATGCCATTCTCCTGCCTCAGCCTCCTGAGTAGCTGGGACTACAGGCGCGCGCCGCAACACCTGGCTAATTTTTTGTATTTTTTCAAGTAAAGATGGGCTTTCACTGTGTTAGCCAGGATGGTCTCGATCTCCTGACCTCGTGATCCCCCCGCCTCGGCCTCCCCAAGTGCTGGGATTACAGGCATGAGCCACTGCGCCCGGCCCCAAAATGCCAAGTCATTCTTAATAGGCACTTTTTAAAATACATGACTTAGGCCAATGTCTACAATGGCTTTAAAATTCTGCCTCTCTTTCAAAACGCTGTGTTTATCTTTATGACTGATTACCTGGGGCATTTCCAGGCATGTGGAACGTTTTGGCAGCAGTGTTTCTGTTAACAGATAATTATCTAAAGAGTAGCTGAATGCTAGAATGATTCAGTTAAAAAAAGTATTCAACATGAGTACATAAAAGCCTGGAACCTTGACTGATTAGTAATTTACATAACTCTAGGAGAATGAGAATAAGGGGTTATGAAAATATAACTTTATTATGATGCAATTCACATACATACAATTCACTCATTTTAATGGTTTTTAGTATAGTCACAGATCTGTACAACCATTATCATAGTCAACTTTAGAACATTTTCAGTCACTCCCAAAAGATACCTTATATCTATTATCACTCACTCTTCTTTCTCTCCTTCTTCCAGCCCCTGGCAGCCATTAATCAACTTTCTATCCTTATGGATTTGCCTATTTCTATGGATTCCATTCACAAAATACATGAGTAGCTTTTTCCCTTTAGCATAAAGGTTTCAAGGTTCATTCATGTTGTGGAATAACTTTATATTGCCAAATAATATTCTGTTCTATGCATATACCACACTTCGTATGTCTACTTGTAAATTGATGGACATTTGGGTGGTTTCCACATTTTTGCTATTATGAGTAAAGCTACTGTGGACATATTTGTGTATGAGTTTTATTTGTATATGTGTTTTCAGTTCTCTTGGGTATATACTTAGTAGAATTGCTGGGTTGTATGGTAACTGTATACTTAAACTTTTGAGGAACTGCCAGTGTGTGTCTTGATTACTGTAGCTTTTTTCTTTTTCTTTTTCTTTTTTTTTTTTTTTTTTAGTAGAGACAGGATTTTGCCATGTTGGCCAGGCTGGTCTCAAACTCCTGACCTCAAGTGATCCACCCACCTCGAGCTCCCAAAGTGCTGGGAATTCAGGTGTGCGCCACTGCCCCCAGCCTTGATTACTGTAGCTTTATAGTAAGTTTGAAATTGGGAATTACAAATCCTCTAAATTTGTTATTCCTTTTGAAGATTGTTTTGGCCATACTGGGTACCTTGAATTTCCATATGAATGTTAGGGGCCAGTTTGTCAATTTCTGCAAAAATTTCCAGCTGGAATTTTGTAGAAATTGTGTTGAATCCATAGATCAATTTGTGGGTATTGCCAACTTAACAAGATTAAATCTTCTGATTCATGAACGTGGGATGTCTTTCATTTTACTTAGGTCTTCTTTAATATCTTTCAACATCAGTTTTTACTTTTCAGTGTAAAGTGCCACACTTAAAAAAATTAAATCTATTCCTAAATATTTTATTCTTTTTAGATGCTATTTTAAATAGAATTATTTGCTTAATTCTAATTTGGTGTTGTTCATTTCTAGTGTCTAGAAATACAATTGAGTTTTGTATATTGATCTTGTATTTTAACATTTCTGAACTTGTTTATTTGTTCTAATAGTTTTTTTTCGTGAATTTCTTAGGATTTTCTACATACAAGATCTTATCATCTACAAATAAAGATAGCTTTACTTCTTCCTTTCTAATAAGGATGACATTTATTTCTTTTGCTTATCTAATTACCCTGGCTAGAACCTGTAGTACAGTGTTGAATAGAAGAGGAAAGAGAAGATTCTTCTGTTGTTCCTGATCTTAGGTGGGGAACATTCAGTCTTTTAGCACATGAGGTGTTAACTGGAGATTTTTTGAGTAGATGCCCCCCACATTATCAGATCAAGGAAATTTGCATCTATTCCTTGCTCACTGAGTATTCTTATCATATCTGAGGTGTTTGGTTTTGTCAAATGCTTTTTCTGTGTCTATTGAAATGAACATGGTTTTCTTCTTGGTCCCCTATTCTAGTGATATGTGTTAATTGATTTTCAGGTGCTAAACGAACCTTGTATTCCTAGAATAATCCCATTTGATCATGTTGTATAATCCTTTTACATGTTACTGAATTTGGTTTGACAGCATTTTATTGAGGACTTTTGCATCATATCCATAAGAGATATTAGAAGTTTTATTTTCTTGCAAAGCCTTGGTCTGTGTTTGCTATCTGAATATTACTGGCCTTGTAGAATAAGCTGGAGAATGTTCCCTCCTTTTCTGTTTTTTGGCAACAGTCTGTCAAGAATTGGTATTCATTTTTTACGTATTTGATAGAATTCACTAGTGAAACTGTCTGGGCCTTGACTTTTCTTCCAGGTGGTTTTAAAATTACTAATTTAATCTTTTTACTGTTATGGCTTTATTTAGATTTTGTATTTCTTTTTGATTCAATTTCAGTAGATTATTTCTTTCTAAGAATTTGTCCATTTTCTCTAAGTTATCTAATTGCTTAGCATAAAATGGTCCAGAGTGTTCCCTTATCATACTTTTTATTTCTGTAAGGTTGGTAGTAATGTTCCCTCTTTCATTTCATATTTTTAGCAATTTGAGTCTTCTCTCTTTTTTCTTTGTTGATCTAACTGAAGGTTTCTCCATTTTGTCTGTATTTTCAAATAAACAACTTTGGTTTTGTTGATTTTTCTCGATTGCTTCTCTATCTCTCTGTCATTAATTTC
>NW_022326312.1:0-22180 GCF_002776525.5 Piliocolobus tephrosceles | reverse complement strand
GAAATTAATGACAGAGAGATAGAGAAGCAATCGAGAAAAATCAACAAAACCAAAGTTGTTTATTTGAAAATACAGACAAAATGGAGAAACCTTCAGTTAGATCAACAAAGAAAAAAGAGAGAAGACTCAAATTGCTAAAAATATGAAATGAAAGAGGGAACATTACTACCAACCTTACAGAAATAAAAAGTATGATAAGGGAACACTCTGGACCATTTTATGCTAAGCAATTAGATAACTTAGAGAAAATGGACAAATTCTTAG
This sequence comes from Piliocolobus tephrosceles, assembly GCF_002776525.5. Lineage (NCBI taxonomy): Eukaryota > Metazoa > Chordata > Mammalia > Primates > Cercopithecidae > Piliocolobus > Piliocolobus tephrosceles. Next base: position 21,916 of record NW_022326312.1, on the reverse strand, counting down.
AAAGAAATAATCTACTGAAATTGAATCAAAAAGAAATACAAAATCTAAATAAAGCCATAACAGTAAAAAGATTAAATTAGTAATTTTAAAACCACCTGGAAGAAAAGTCAAGGCCCAGACAGTTTCACTAGTGAATTCTATCAAATACGTAAAAAATGAATACCAATTCTTGACAGACTGTTGCCAAAAAACAGAAAAGGAGGGAACATTCTCCAGCTTATTCTACAAGGCCAGTAATATTCAGATAGCAAACACAGACCAAGGCTTTGCAAGAAAATAAAACTTCTAATATCTCTTATGGATATGATGCAAAAGTCCTCAATAAAATGCTGTCAAACCAAATTCAGTAACATGTAAAAGGATTATACAACATGATCAAATGGGATTATTCTAGGAATACAAGGTTCGTTTAGCACCTGAAAATCAATTAACACATATCACTAGAATAGGGGACCAAGAAGAAAACCATGTTCATTTCAATAGACACAGAAAAAGCATTTGACAAAACCAAACACCTCAGATATGATAAGAATACTCAGTGAGCAAGGAATAGATGCAAATTTCCTTGATCTGATAATGTGGGGGGCATCTACTCAAAAAATCTCCAGTTAACACCTCATGTGCTAAAAGACTGAATGTTCCCCACCTAAGATCAGGAACAACAGAAGAATCTTCTCTTTCCTCTTCTATTCAACACTGTACTACAGGTTCTAGCCAGGGTAATTAGATAAGCAAAAGAAATAAATGTCATCCTTATTAGAAAGGAAGAAGTAAAGCTATCTTTATTTGTAGATGATAAGATCTTGTATGTAGAAAATCCTAAGAAATTCACGAAAAAAAACTATTAGAACAAATAAACAAGTTCAGAAATGTTAAAATACAAGATCAATATACAAAACTCAATTGTATTTCTAGACACTAGAAATGAACAACACCAAATTAGAATTAAGCAAATAATTCTATTTAAAATAGCATCTAAAAAGAATAAAATATTTAGGAATAGATTTAATTTTTTTAAGTGTGGCACTTTACACTGAAAAGTAAAAACTGATGTTGAAAGATATTAAAGAAGACCTAAGTAAAATGAAAGACATCCCACGTTCATGAATCAGAAGATTTAATCTTGTTAAGTTGGCAATACCCACAAATTGATCTATGGATTCAACACAATTTCTACAAAATTCCAGCTGGAAATTTTTGCAGAAATTGACAAACTGGCCCCTAACATTCATATGGAAATTCAAGGTACCCAGTATGGCCAAAACAATCTTCAAAAGGAATAACAAATTTAGAGGATTTGTAATTCCCAATTTCAAACTTACTATAAAGCTACAGTAATCAAGGCTGGGGGCAGTGGCGCACACCTGAATTCCCAGCACTTTGGGAGCTCGAGGTGGGTGGATCACTTGAGGTCAGGAGTTTGAGACCAGCCTGGCCAACATGGCAAAATCCTGTCTCTACTAAAAAAAAAAAAAAAAAAGAAAAAGAAAAAGAAAAAAGCTACAGTAATCAAGACACACACTGGCAGTTCCTCAAAAGTTTAAGTATACAGTTACCATACAACCCAGCAATTCTACTAAGTATATACCCAAGAGAACTGAAAACACATATACAAATAAAACTCATACACAAATATGTCCACAGTAGCTTTACTCATAATAGCAAAAATGTGGAAACCACCCAAATGTCCATCAATTTACAAGTAGACATACGAAGTGTGGTATATGCATAGAACAGAATATTATTTGGCAATATAAAGTTATTCCACAACATGAATGAACCTTGAAACCTTTATGCTAAAGGGAAAAAGCTACTCATGTATTTTGTGAATGGAATCCATAGAAATAGGCAAATCCATAAGGATAGAAAGTTGATTAATGGCTGCCAGGGGCTGGAAGAAGGAGAGAAAGAAGAGTGAGTGATAATAGATATAAGGTATCTTTTGGGAGTGACTGAAAATGTTCTAAAGTTGACTATGATAATGGTTGTACAGATCTGTGACTATACTAAAAACCATTAAAATGAGTGAATTGTATGTATGTGAATTGCATCATAATAAAGTTATATTTTCATAACCCCTTATTCTCATTCTCCTAGAGTTATGTAAATTACTAATCAGTCAAGGTTCCAGGCTTTTATGTACTCATGTTGAATACTTTTTTTAACTGAATCATTCTAGCATTCAGCTACTCTTTAGATAATTATCTGTTAACAGAAACACTGCTGCCAAAACGTTCCACATGCCTGGAAATGCCCCAGGTAATCAGTCATAAAGATAAACACAGCGTTTTGAAAGAGAGGCAGAATTTTAAAGCCATTGTAGACATTGGCCTAAGTCATGTATTTTAAAAAGTGCCTATTAAGAATGACTTGGCATTTTGGGGCCGGGCGCAGTGGCTCATGCCTGTAATCCCAGCACTTGGGGAGGCCGAGGCGGGGGGATCACGAGGTCAGGAGATCGAGACCATCCTGGCTAACACAGTGAAAGCCCATCTTTACTTGAAAAAATACAAAAAATTAGCCAGGTGTTGCGGCGCGCGCCTGTAGTCCCAGCTACTCAGGAGGCTGAGGCAGGAGAATGGCATGAAACTGGGAGGCAGAGCTTGCAGTGACCTGGGATCATGCCACTGCACCCCAGCCTCGGTGACAGAGTGAGACTCCATCTCAAAAAGAAAAAAAAAAAAAATGACTTGGCATTTGGGGGCTTTTATTCCACTGACTTGCCTAGAATGAACCCACAGCTCAACCAAGAAAGGCTGAGATTTCACCCTGAATGAGCATTCCTTGCAAAGACCCCTATAGGGAGACAAACAGCTCAGAGGGTGGGCACAGGATCCTTGCTGTCCTCCACACATCCAGGCGGGGACCCTGCTGCGTAGACACCATTGGATTCACTTGGAATTGATTTAGATCAGAGTTTCTCAATTTCAGCACTCGTGACATTTTGAGCCAGAGTAATTCGTTGTTAGGTATTTTCCACACATTGTACAACTTTCTGTGGGGTCAGTTGCTATGTTTCCTTTTTCATTTCTGATTTTATCTTAGTGTTTTCTCTTTTTCTTAGTCTAGTTCAAGGTTTGCCAATTTTGTTTATGTTTATTTATTTATTTATTTTATTATACTTTAAGTTCTAGGGTACATGTGCACAACGTGCAAGTTTGTTAAATATGTATGCATGTGCCATGTTGGTGTGCTGTACCCATTAACTCATCATTTACATTAGGTATATCTCCTAATGCTATCCCTCCCCCCCTCCCCTCCCCACAATAGGACCCAGTGTGTGATGTTCCCCTTCCTGTGTCCAAGTGATCTCATTGTTCAATTCCCACCTATGAGTGAGAACGTGCAGTATTTGGTTTTCTGTTCTTGTGATAGTTTGCTCAGAATGATGGTTTCCAGCTGCATCCATGTCCCTACAAAGGACATGAACGCATCCTTTTTTATGGCTGCATAGTATTCCATGGTGTAAAATGTGCCACATTTTCTTAATCCAGTCTGTCACTATTGCCAAATTTGTTTATCTTTTTTTTTTAATAAACAACTTTTTGTTTCATTGGTCTTTTGCATTGTTTATTTAGTCTCAATTTAATTTATTTCTTCCCTGATCTGTATTATTTCTTTCCTTCTATAAATTTTGAGTTGGTGTACTTTTGCTTTTTTAGTTCCTTGAGGTGCATTGTTAGGTTGTTTATTCGAAATCTTTCTCCTTTTTGGTTGTAGGCACTTATTGTTAAAAACTTCTCTCTTAGTTCTGGTTTTGCTGTAGCCCATAGATTTTGATACATTGTATTTCCATTTTCATTTGTTTCAAGTAATTTTTAAATTTCCTTTTTAATTTCAGGACAATCTAATTATGAAGTTAATAAGCAAAAGTTATGCATTTAGTTAATGATTTCATACTATTGGTTGAATCAAAGCTATTTATTCCTTCTCCTTGGAGTCTGGGGTATTGGAAAAAAGTAAATGAAAGTTATTTATTCTTGTTACAAAGAAATAGTTGGCATAAGAGAGAAAAAATATTTCTGCAGCTTGGTACCAATCATATTAGTTTTTCAAAAAGTTGTACTCAGTTATATTGAGAAACTGAGCTATTGTGAATGTACTTTTTGAGCCCTGTGACCCTATATCTGGTGCTTGACCTCGTTTGTATCTCAACTGTATTCCCAGCATGTCCTCCTAGAGAACATTCTGTATTATGATATGTAATTATCAACATGCATTTTTAATTATTAGGAATTAAATTAAAGTGATCAGAATAGAATTTCTTTTGTCTAATAGTCAAACCATTTCAACACTATGAAAAAAAGTGTGTCTTTGGACAGATGGAAATGTCTGGAACCAGATAGAGGTGTCAGTTGCAAAACATGAATGTGCTAAATGCCATGAAATTGTTCACTTTAACATGGTTAATATTATGTGACTTTGTTGCAATAAATTATTTAAGACAGAAATACAAAGGATCATTAGAGACTATTGTGAACTACTATGTGCCAACAAATTAGAAAACCTAGAGGAAATGGATACATTTCTGAACACACACAACCTACCAAGACTAAACAAAGAAGAAATAGAAAACCTCAACAAACCAATATAAGTAATAAGATTGAAGCAGTAATAAAAAGTCTTTCATTCAAAAAAGCCCAGGACCGGATGGATTCACTGCTGAATTCTACCAACCATTTTTCAAAGAACTAATACCAATTCCACTCAAACTATTACAGAAAAATGAAGAGGACAGAATACTTCCAAACTCATCCTATGAGCCCAGTGTTACCCTGATACCAAAACCAGACAAGGGCACAACAAAAAAAGAAAACTGCGGGCCAGTACCTCTGATGAACATAGATGCAAAAATCTCAACAAAATACCAGCAAACCAAATCCAGTAACACGTTAAGCTACTTAATCATGATCAAGTGGGACTCATCCCAGGATGCAAGGATGATTCAACATATACAATTCAATAAATGTGATACATGTACTGATATATTGATATTAATACACTGACAGAATTAGCACAAAACTCATATGATCATTGTAGATGCTGAAAAAACATTCAACAAAATTCAGCATCCCTTTATGATAAACACTCTCAATAAACTGGCTACAGAAGGAACACACCTCAAAACAATAAAGGCCATATATGATAAACCCACAGCTAACATCATACCGAAAAGGGTAAAACTGAAAACTTTTCCTCTAAAATCTGGAATAAGACAAAGATGCTGACTGTCACCACTGTTATTCTTCATAGTACTGGAAGTCCTATCCAAAGCAATTAAGCAAGACGAAGAAATAAAGGGCATCCAAGTTGGAAAGGAAGAAGTCAAATTCTTCTTCTTCTCAGATGACATAATATATTTAGAAAAATTTAAACATTCCATCAAAAAGCTGTTAGAACTGACAAGGAAATTCAGTAAAGTTGCAGGATACAAGATCGACTTATGAAAATCAGTAGCATTTATAAATGCCAACAGAGAAAAAACTGAAAAGGAAATCAACGCCATTTACAAAAGCTACAAAGAATATATAATACCTAGGAACAAATTTAACTAAGGAAGGGAAAAATCTGTACAAGGAAATGAGGATGAAGACCAAATATATAATTCACAATATTACAGTCCTATGTTTTCTTTATCCATTCATATGTTGATGTGTGCTTAGGTTGACTCCATATTTTGGCTATTGTGAACAGTGCTATAATAAACATGGGAGTGCAGATATCTCTTCAACATATTTTTTTTTTTATTTTGGAAATATACCCAGCAATGGGATATATTGGGGCAGTTCTATTTCTGTTTTTTGTTTTGTTTTTTTTGTTTTTTAGAATCTCCATACTGTTCTTCATAGTGGCTGTACTCATTTATATTCTTCAAATGTAAATTAGGGACTGAGCCCCATCTCTGTGGGACCTGATGCTATCTTCAGGTGGACACTGTCAGAACGGAAGTAGAGGACACCCAGCTGGTATCTAGCAGAATTGCCTGCTTGCTTGGTGTAGAGAGAAAAAAAAACAAAACTCACACATTGGTTCACAGAAGTCTTCTGTGTTGTTTGTTGTTGAGTGAGTAAAACTCAAAAGAGTTTTTTGTTGGTTTTGTTTTCCACTCACAGATAGTACATATGCACAATGGAAAATTATTCAGCCATAACAAAGAATGAAGACCTGTCATGTGCAGCAACATGAATGTAACTGGAAGTTATTGTGTTAAGTGAAATAATCTAGGCACAGAAAGACAAATACCACATGTTCTCATTTATATGTGGGAGCTAAAAAAGTGGATCTCATGGAGGTAGAGAGTTCACTGGTAATTACCAGAAAGTGGAAAGGGTAAGTAGGAAAGTAGGGGGGAAAATGGTTGGTTAAAATTTAAAAAAGAAAAAGAAGAAAGAAATAAGATAAAATAAAATCTGTAATACTCCAAAAACTTTGACAGAAAAGAGAAAAACATCTAAACGGCCAATAAAGAACACTGATCAAAAAAAAAAAGAAGAAGAATGCCGGGCACGGTAGCTCACGCCTGTAATCCCAGCACTTTGGGAGGCTGAGGCGGGTGGATCACAAGGTCAAGAGATCGAGACCATCCTGGCCAACATGGTGAAACCCCATCTGTACTAAAATACAAAAATCAGCTGGGCATGGTGGCACACGCCTATAGTCCCAACTACTCAGGAGGCTGAGGCAGGAGAATCGCTTGAACCGGGGAGGTGGAGGTTGCAGTGAGCTGAGATCACACCAGTGCACTCCAGCCTGGGTGAGAGTGAGACTCTGTCTCAAAAGAAAAGAAAAGAAAAGAAAAAGCGTTGGTTAATGGGCACAAAAATACCCTTAGATAGAATGAGTAAGTCCAAAGTGCGACAGCACAGTAGGGTGACTACAGTTAACAAGAAAGTATTCTGCAGTTCAAAATAGCTAGAAATGAAGAATGGGAATGTTCCCAACATAAGGAAGGAATAAATGTTCAAGGTGATGGATATCTTAATTACCCTGATTTGATCATCGCACATTGTATACATGTATCAAAATATCACATGAACCCCCAAAATGTGTACAACTATATTATGTCCCAATAAAAAGATTTCTGACATTCTAAGTTTTTATTTCATGCCCCAGACTCCCTGGAACCAGTTCAGGTATCCCCATCTCCTCACCCTTGCCTTTTCAGAGTGGCTACTGCCACCTGTTCAATTTGTTCAGAGAGAAATCAGCAGGTGTAAAGAAGAGAGGTAAGGGTCTTTGGGACCTGTTTGAGGCTTTCTCTCTGATAAAAAGAGGAACTGAAAAAGAAAATCTGGCATAAAAGATAGAGGGAGTTGCCTGAAGCCTTTCAAAGGTATAAATATTTAAATTAAAATTTAAAACTCACAGATTTTTATTTTCCAAAGTAACTCTGGGCCCTTTTCCTACATGTCAGGGGGCCATCTGTAAACACTTGCCGTAGGTCAGAAACCATCCCCCTTTTGCTGAAAAGGCCATATAGTAAATGTGTAGGCTTTGCAGACCAAATATATCCATGGCACATATTCTTCATTGTTAAATTGTTTTAAAACTATAAAAACCATTCTTACTCTGGGCCATATAAAAACAGTTCTCAGCCGGGCGCTGTGGCTCACGCCTGTAATCCCAACACTTTGGGAGGTCGAGGTAGGCGGATCACGAGGTCAGTTAACCATCCTGGCTAACATGGTGAAACCCCGTCTCTAATAAAAACACAAAAAATTAGCCACACAAGGTGGCGGGCACCTGTAGTCTCAGCTACTCAGGAGGCTGAGGCAGGAGAATGGCGTCAACCCAGGGGAGGAGCCTGCAGTGAGCCAAGATTGCGCCACTGCACTCCAGCCTGGAAGACAGAGCGAGCCTCCGTCTCAAAAACAAACAAACAAACAAACAGGTCTCAACATAAAAGGAAACAAAAAACAAACAAACAAACAAAAACAGGCCTTTGGGCAGATTGGGCTCACAGGCTGTAGTTTGCTGGTCCTTGGCTTAAGGTCCAGAGACAAAGCATGCGACAGAGTCGGGAAAATTGATTTTAACCCGGACCTGTTCCCTTAGTCAAGCCTTCACCTCTGTTTGAAATGGGACATTTCTAAGGCTCATTCAATGATTATGTGACTGTCCCCAGATTACCTAACTAAGCAAATCTACTATTGCCAAGCATGAGCCCTGTCTTCATCCAAATGCCTATATACCACTTCAGCCTCAGGTCTCCTGTGTGTCCCCGCTGCTCTGAGCCAGGTATCACTTTCCCACCACCGTTTCTCCAGGAAATCCTCCAAGGGACAGTCGGCTCAAGGATCCAAATAAGTGAGGGAGAACAGAGCCTGGAAGAAACAAGGCAGCCCAAAAGAAATAAACCCACCAACCTCAGACAGGTCTTTCCTCTTCTTACAGTTGGTACCTCCAATGAAGACCATGTTGGGCATGACTGGCCTAGGATACTCAAGTACAAAGTCATATCTTAACAGCCAAATAGAGACCTTCTGATATAAGGTGATTACATCCACATCTCTCTTGAGGACTGTTGATGCGAGTTCATCGTACTTTGAAAACAGACAATAAAATACATAGGGCTCCAACAAATTAACGAGGAAGTTGGCCACTCGTTGGGGAAAAGTCATGTGGTCTGAAAACTTTGTGTAGCACCTGGGAATATAGGACACAGGGTTTGGGCTTCTGCTGAATGTATGCTCCAGGGAACACGGAAAACCCCTGAAGAGGTACACGGAGGGTAGGCCCAAATACTCAGCCAGGATCACCCCACAGGGTAAGGCTGGGTCTGTGAAAAGAGCATCGAACTTGCTCTCCTTGAGGAAGTTCAGGGTGTCCACGTCCTGCAGGAGGCTCTGGCAGTTGATGAAGTACATGCCAACAACGATCATGTTATTCCTGTACTCTGTCTGAGGAGCAGTCAGGAATGATCGCTCAGCAAAGTGATTGTTTCCAAACGATTGGTAACGGTTCTTCATCTCTTCTCGGTCATACGGCACTGGATAGATTTTTCTTGTGTAGTATTTGGATTCTTTCAAAAGCAAATTGACTTCAGGCACCACCACTACAATGTCATGCCCCCGGGCACCCAGAACCTCAACTATATCCTTCATACTAAGCCAGTGGCTTCCATCCTGAGGGATCACCAGCAGCTTGTCACCTACAACCATGCCCCAAAGTGCTAAGAAGAAAATCCCTGTGGAAATTCTCTGAAATGCACGAAGAAGGCAGGCCATCCTGGAAACAGTTAAAGTAACAACAGTAATAAAGAGTTTTCACGTTCCAAATCACAGGGCTCCTAGCTATTTTCCCTAAACTAACCACTGCTTTTCACAGGCCCTGTCTACCTCTCCCTTGCTCTGAATTTTGCCCTTTAATATGTAAGAACCCAAATTAATATTTAACCATTTTAAGCACACAGTGAATATGGATCAACTAAGCCCCATATCAACTTTCACCTGAACTTCCAGGATTTTCTCTTCATCTCCACCAGTCTGCCTCTCCCTCTCTGAAAAATTATAGCAACACTTTGAAGATAACTTGAAGAGACCCCTGGAGACCCCCTGCCAATTCTCTATCCCGAACTTGCTGGATTCCTTATCATTGACGTTGTCTGTTATGTCCATCATGTGTGGGGATTTTATTTCACATGGACCTATTCTCTAACACCAGCTGGGTATCCTACAATTCAATTCCATTCTGAATTGAATTCTGAGTTAGCACGGACCCCACAGGTTAAGGGCTCAGTCCTACAAGACTGCCTCCTCTTCAGACACCAATTGCAAATAGTAGGTTCCCAGGTTACCCACAACTTCTGTCTGACTTGGCGAAAATCAGAGGTTCACACGCTCTCTTTCTTGGAGTCAATCATTTGCTAGAATGACTCACAGAACTGAAGAAAACAGTTTACTTACCAGGTTTGGTTTATCACAAAGGATATCGCAAACAACACAGATGAATAGCCAGAGGAAAAAGTACAAAGAACAAGGTATGGGGATAAGGCCATGGAGCCCCATCTGCCATCTCTGGGTGCCCCACCCTCCACACCTTCAGCAACCTAAAAGCTCTCTGAACCCCGCCTTTTTGAGTTTGTATGTAGGCTTCCTTACATAGTAGGCATGATTGATTAGATCGTTGCCCACTGGTGATCAAATCAATCTTCAATCACTCTCTCCTTTCTTCCCTCTAATTGCAAGGGGTGGTTCCCTGGCAACCAGCCCTCATCCTTAGAGACTTTACATGTCCTTTACATAAACTTAAATGTGGTGGAAACGGATCTGTTTTGAAAAACAAAAGACTATCTGTTCACCTTTATCGCTCCCGCCACTTACGGTTTCAGGAGCTCTGGCCAGGAAACAAAGACAAACATATATATTTCTTATTATACATCACAATATAACAACATTCAAACTGTTACTTACTTTTAGGAAATTAAGATTTGAGAAGTGTAACTCTAGCCAGTACGTGGTGAGGTACTAGAGCTGGAGTCAGAAAGCCTGCTATCTGCTTCTGGCCCAGCCACCCATCAGCCAGGGGAGTGACTCCTCTCCTAAACTTCAGGTTTCTCAACTGAGGCCCAGAAAGGGAGGGTCACACTGGCCCTGCCTGCTAATCCCACTGCTGAGGGTGGTCCCAGAGCGAGACCTGTGTAGAAACTAGGCTGTCGCAGTGAGAGGTGGTGCCTAGCATTACTAGAACAGACTCGCCCAGAGCTAGTCACCCACACCTGATTGGCATGCAACGTCCTGTTCTCACCTACAAGTTTGGCATTGGAGGTGTTCTGGGGCCCAGGAAGGGACAAGCCTGAGCAACATGACTAGAGGGGCCACTCCAAGGACAGGGCTGGCCCCCACGGGGAACATAACCAGGATGCAAATTCATTGTTCAAGGCATGCGAAGACTCAGCTCAGTCCAAGCTGGGAGCAGCCTCCTAACAGGATTGCCAGCTTACAATGATCAAAGTCATAGGGGTGGCAGCATCTTGCTTTGAGTTCATCTAGATCGCAGTAAGACTCCAGGAAGGTTGCAAAGGGAACAGAGCTCAGGTCCACCTTCTTGAGCAGGCAGACATTAGGCAGGTTTCCTTCAAAGAACAGTTTATCTAGAGGAAGAATGGCTTAAGCAAGCATGTAGGAATAGCAGGATCAAGAAATGCTACAAACTTCACATTCTTTATACTAGACCTCCACTGTGCTGTGAACATTGGTCTGGGCCCTTCCAAGCAGAGCCTTGCTCTGAAAATCCTATGGCTCATCTGTGGGTCCTGTTCTTAGTTCCACAAGTCCCTATAGAACATGAGTTGGAGGAAGGAGCTGAAAAAAGAAACTATTATCACTATGCATATCATCCCTTGAATTCCTAACACCTTCTTGCAAATAAAGAAGGTATTAGAAAACATTTTTCTTTCTCCTGTGAGCTTTGACTATACTAAGAATGGTGTGTGTGTGTGTGTGTGTGTGTGTGTGTGTGTGTCTGCACTGGAGACTAGCCAGAAGAATCTGGCATGTCTGTTAGTCATAACGATGATCCCTAAAGAGTAGCTCCGCTGGAGACCCAGGCCTGCCCTGGTTGGTGCTGTGGGAGTCAAGGTGTCCTCAGGCATCTCCTGAGTGTCACGCAAAGACCAATTATTTTTTTCTCAGGGATTGCTGCCGACCGAATGACTCAGGCTTGGGACGTATTCCAGTGGCGTGAAAGAAGTAGATCCTAAAACAAATCTCTGTGGGCAAAAGCAGGTTTCCCAAAAGTAAATGGAGGATACCTGGCATTTTGAAAAGAGGAGAGACCCAAAGATGTGCATGAAGGTAATTTCATGTTGTGGACAGGAAGGTCTGGACAGGCGGACCCTATGGAGAGGTTTGCTTCTAAGGTGCTCACTCTTTCAGACCCTTGTATGACCTATGACCCATAAGTAATGGAGCCAGGACCTACCTGCAAGATTTCAAAGGACCTGCAAATTGTTTGAGCTTAGAAAAAGAAATTTGCTGGATCTAGAATACTAAAATGGCAAAATTGAATTTATGAATATTTTATGAAATGGCTATAAGAACGTAACTACATGTCAGTCAATATCCACTACAGATTAGCTCACCAAGTTACCCAGACGTAAGTGACATGGGATGCGGGAGCAATTTAATCTATCTGATAGGCTGTGGGGTGGGGCTGCAGAAGTCAGAATGCTCTGTGCCCAGATCTTGAGGGAAGTCCAAAATGGTGAGATGAAGCAGGAATTTCTTTTAGGGGCCTGTGGTCTCCTCTAAACATGGAAATAAAGGACATTCTTGGGTTCTTTCAAAGGAAATTCCAGGCACCTACCTGGCCCTGAGAAATAAATAAGGCACTTGATAAGCAAGAAGGTAATAGTAGCCTAAAACAATAGCCAAGGATGTTAGAGTCCAGAGATGCTTGATTCCCTATAGAAACTAAAGATTACATCTTAACATATGTCCCTGAGTTGTTTTTCGGAAACCTGGACTTCCACCAAATGGATCCATTGGCAGGCAGACCTCAGATAAGGGGAACTGAGAACTGAACTCTGACAGCCATTCTTTGTTCCTGGTGGAAGTCACACTCATGAGCAAGAGCTAACATTCTTTTCTGCTAACCCCAAATTTTAAATGAAGCTTCTCTTCCTTAGCTAATTGCAAATCAGAAAATCTTTGAATTCACCTATGACCTGCAAGCCTTCATTTCTCATGACCAAACCGATGTGTAACCTCTGTGCATTGATTTGCAATTTCTTCTTGTAACTTCTGTTTTCCTAAAATATATCCTTGCCCTTAAAAACCCTTACTTGTAAGCCATCAGAGAGGTTGGGTCGTAAGTATAAGCCTCCCAATACTCCTTGCTTGGTGCCCTGCACATAAACACCTTCCTTTTTCCCATTGCAAATCTCAGTGTGGATGTTTGGCCTTACCGCACTGGGTGAGTGAACCCCAGTTTAGTTTAGTGTGATAACAATAGTCAAGTCTGAGTCACCCACACACAGGATAGGGAAGTGCAGGTAAGTATGGCTTGCCCAGCCAGACAGCTCCAGGGGCACCTGTCCTAGTAGAAGATAAGGTGTTTATAACTTCCTTCAGGGGCTTGTAACAATGTGGGTTGTGGTCCCAGGAGCAGTGGGGAGGGGCACAGGTCACTAAGTAAGCCATGACAAAGGGATTATTCAGAAGAGACATAAAGTAGGGTTTCCACTTGCCCATGTTTGTGAAGTAAAGAGACCCTGGAACACAGGGATGAAGGGAAAGAACACACTGTGATTCCAAACGTTTGGCCTCATGCTGCACCTGCCATCTTCCCTGCTTGGCACACTGTTGTCCCAACTTCTCCCAAGATTGCCACTCCTCATCCTGCAAGGTCCCCTATGATCAGCTCTCTTTGCATCCTTTTCTTTCAAAGTATGTTTCACAGTTTGTAACTAATCAATGCCTTCCTCTCCGTTAGAATGGCAAAGCCATGTTCATTTGATTATGGCCATATCCCAGTCACACAAAGACTCTCAACAGATGTTTGTTCAATGAAGGACATCTAATATTAAATTTTTTAGAAAAAGAGCCAGCTGCATGTTATTCTGTAACACCAACAAAAACAAGACTAACTCATGTTTGCTGAGGGATTCGAGACCATGTGATGTCCAAAGTCAAACCCACTCTAGGTACATTTTACTCCATGTGACATTCCCAAAAGGCCAGAGATAGGACATTTTCCAAAAAGTTTCCTGTCAACACAATCAGGCAGTCAGGTATAGAGGTTAGGCACATGGGCTCAAAAATTAGAACATCAGGGTCTATCGTATACAAATGTTCACAGTAACATTATTTTTCATGGTTGAAAACGGGAAACAACCCAAATGTCTACCAACTGATGAATGGATAAAAAAAATGTGGTAAATCCACACAATGGAATATTCAGCCATGAAAAGGAATGAAATACTGATTCATGCTACAACATGGATAAGCCATGAAATTAAGTGAAAGAAGCCAGTCATAAAGGCTTCTATTTCCATGAAATGCCCAGAATATGCAAATCCATACAGACAGAAAGTAAATTATTGCTGAGGGGTAGGAGAACGGGGAGAAATAAAGAGTGACTGCCAGTGGGCATGGGGTTTCTTTTTGGAGTGAGGAAAATGATCTGGAATTAGATATTGGTGATGGCTGATTGCATCTGGGAACACATGGAAAACCACTGAATTTTATGATGCATGAATTACATATCAATTTTTAAATGTTATTAATTAATTAATTTATTTATTTTGAGACAAGGTCTTAGTCTATCATCCAGGCTGGAATGGAGTGGAATAATCATGGCTCACTGCAGCCTTGACCTCCTGGGCACAGGCAATCCTCCCGCCTCAGCCTCCTGAGCAGCTGGGACCACAGGCATGTGCCACCATGCCCAGCTAACTTTAAAAAAAATTTTGTAGAGACAGTGTCTCCCTGTGTTGTCCAGGCTGGTCTCAAACTCCTGGGCTTAAGTGATCTTCCTGCCTTGGCCTCCTAAAGTGCTGTGATTACATGTGTGAGCCACCACACTCAGGCTTTTTTACTTTTTTTTTTTTTTTTTACAAAGAATGTATGGATTTGAATCCTGGCTCCCCTACTTACTTGAGCAATAACCTTGGGCAAGTCACTCAACCCCCTTGTGCCTCAGTTTCATCATCTGCAAAATAGGTCAGCCAATAATGCCAGCCTCCATGTAAGTACTCAGGGTAGCACCTGGTACCTGGCGAGTCTCCAATATATGTTAGCTTTGATTATATTTAATTTGCAAATTCTCCCTAAGGAGACAGTCCACCATCTGAAGTTTAAATCATTCAAGGGAAACTTGCATCAAGAAGACAATATTGATATCTCACCATGTTGTTTTGAAGACAGTCTGAATGCCTGGTTAAGATGATTAATCTTGTGGAGGCTGAAAATAATTGTGCTGGAAAACGCATTTCACCCACACAATTATGGGTATTGTTGATTCACTGCCACATGCCAGGCATCTGCATGCATTATCATATTTAATCTAGATAACATTAAGTTTTTACCCAAGTTTACGCAAGTGTCACAGCTGAAGTACTCATGAAATCAGGCTTGGATGACTCCAGGGTCCATGTGCTCAAACACTACATTGAACTACCTCCTAAAGTCCTCTAGCGTTGAAACCAAGATTTGGGGTACAACTTCCCTGCCTTGCTAATTAATTACTGACAGCTTCCCTGCATGAGTCAGCCCATGGGATGCCCTTTCTTGTTGACCCCTCTGGGTCAGGAATCACGCAGAAAAAGTGACAGAAAGAAAAGACATAGGTGGGGAAGGGCACAGAAAAGAGGAATAAAATAGGAAGGGAAAAGTAACAGGGGAGGTGGAAAGAGGAGAGTTGGAGTGTTGCATAAAATAAAGCCAGTGAGGCTGGGGAAGGCGAGATCATGGGTGACCTTCATAGCCAGTGGGAGGGTGCAGGCCAGAGGGCACCACCAGAATATCCTGAGTGGGCCAAAAGAGGTAGTGTATCATGTTTGATATCACATTATCAACATAGATTGAAGGAGAGAGAGACAGTCAAGGAAAGCAGCAGTAATCCACACTTGACTTCTGACACCAGGGATTTTAGAAAGCCACAGAAAGCTTAGGTTCTAACGCAGGTAGAAAGTTTCATAGGACAGGAAAACATAGGATGTGTCATGAGAGAGCCTCCATGTCAAGCATATGCGTGTTTATCTGCACACCTTAATAAGGGTGCCCACGTGAGTTGTCTTTTCATTCTCTTGATAGTGTCCTCCGATATATAAAAGTTTTTGTATAAAAACATTATGATAAAGATTTATCTCTTCTTTTTCTTGTTTTAATTTCTTGAACTTTTGGTACAAGAAAAAAACATTTCAGAAACCATTTCCAAATCCAAGGTCATGAATATTTTCCCTAATGTTTTCTTCTAAGAGTTTTACAGTTTTAGATTTTCTATTTAGGTCTTTGATCCATTTCAAGTTAATTTTTGTAAATGATACAAGGTAAGGGTGCAACTTCATTCTCTTGCACTTGGATATGCAGTTGTCCCAGAGCCCTCTGTTGAAGACACTATTCTTTGCCATTTCAATGGTCTTGGCACCATGGTAAAAATCAAGGCAAAGAATGTATGGGATTATTTCTGGATTGTAAATTCTATTCCATTGATCTACATGTAAAAGATTTTTTGAGACAATCAGGATAAATTTAATTATGGATTGAAAATGCGATAATATTAAAGTTATTGATTGTCTTAGGAATTGGGGCTATGAAACAAATTTTCCTTATTTTTTATATTTAGTGAAGTATTTCATGATGAGACAACATGCCAAGATTTTCTTTTAAAAAAAGTCAAAATTTTTCTTTAAAATGAAAGAAAAAACGAAGAAAGATGAAGCAGTACAGAAAGATACTGAAAATTATTTCACCTAAGAATGGCTACATGGGTACACATTATGCTATAGCCTCTCCTCGGTATATGTTTGAAAACTTTGATAATAACAAGTTGAAATAAATAATCTTGGAGAGAGGACTAGGGCTTGCCCACTAACAGGTAAATTTGAATTGAGATCAAAAACAGAATGCGAGAGCAATGGGGAAAGCACAGATCTTTTCTTGCTGTAACCACATTCCAGCCCCAGTTCTCCAGAGCTGCACTGGCCCTAGATGGTGTTGACTGAGCCCAAATTCTTTTTTTTTTTTTTTTTTTTTTTTGAGACGGAGTCTTGCTCTGTTGCCCAAGCTGCAGTGGAGTGCAGTGGCCGGATCTCATCTCGCTGCAAGCTCCGCCTCCCGGGTTCACGCCATTCTCCTGCCTCAGCCTCCCAAGTAGCTGGGACTACAGGCACCCGCCACCTCGCCCGGCTAGTTTTTTGTATTTTTTAGTAGAGACGGGGTTTCACCGTGTTAGCCAGGATGGTCTCGATCTCCTGACCTCGTGATCCGCCCGCCTTGGCCTCCCAAAGTGCTGGGATTACAGGCTTAAGCCACCGCGCCCGGCCCCAAATTCTTTATAACTGGATTCAACCATCAATTCTGCTGTAATTCACCAAAAAGTCAAGAAAAGTGGAAGTGATTTTCTCTTTTTCTCATTAAAACCATTTTAAGTCTGGGTGTGGTGGCTCATGCCTGTAATCTCAACACTTTGAAAGACCGAGGCAGGCGGATCACTTGAGGTCAGGAGTCAGAGACCAACCTGGCCAATATGGTGAAACACTGTCTGTACTAAAAATACAAAACAAAACTGTTTTAATGTTCTCCTGAATGATGATCTACCATCTTTGTTAAAGTATTTAATTACATCCCTGGGTGTAATTCCCCTGGATAGACTCAATAAGATTTTGTTGTAGGAAACCTTTCAGAAAAATAATCTCCTGTGTAGAGCTTAAGACGTTGCACACAAACACACAGGCACGTACAGACACATTTGCGAACACACACCACATACACACACACTATCATCAAGCAATGCTTTCTTTTCATCAGACAGATGAAATGCAGACTATGAATCCTGTTGGCCAACAAGGTACAAAAAACTGTATACTTTTCCAAGACACACTCTGCCCATACGAAACAAGAAAGGATCACTATGCAGTGTCCATAAATCTTTCTATGACAATTTACTTCTGTGGTTGAGCCATATCCAAGGTTCTTTGCCAAAGGGCACTCTTTATGATCTGAATTCTTCTTTGATAATTATATTTATTTTAGATTTATAAATATATACATTAATATATAACCTTCCACAACTATAAATCCTATCTCATATATATATTCTGTAAAGGTATATAAATGCATATATTTTATACACCACTGAAGATACACAAATAACCAAAATATGTAAAACTATATATGGTTCACTGTTTCATATTTTATAGATCTCTCTATCATATACCATTATAGATGGTATAGAATCATATATAGATTTCTATATCTCTAAAGCCTTTTGGGTGACCCTTTGAGCCACAACAAATTCAGCACAGGTTCAGAAAGTGGCAGGCCACACACACGCCTGGCTAGAGGCCATGAGGCTGCAGTCAATAACTGAGTGGTGGCTGGTACTGTAATTGGAGGGTAAACGGGGAGAGACACTTTGATAAGTCTATCTCTTAACGTCCTACAACTTGCATCTCCTTGCCTGGTCTTGCCAAGAGCTGAAAGTCATGTTTCATTTGAAAGGCCTACAGCTGTAGTCTCCCTGCTTTTTAGAAAGAGCATGGTTGCATTTTCCCATGAGTTGGTTGAACAGTCACTCTTTCACCGAACATCTGCCAATATGTGAGAGAATATGACTGTGTTACCAAGTCTACTGAACCTTGTAAGAAGCCAGAACAACAGATAAAAATGTATACTCCATCCCTAATAAAATAATATACTTAGATGAGACACCAGATGTTTCACCTGGATTTGGCAACTATGCATTTGCCAAGAATCTTACTCTTGTATTTGTCAAGACTTTTTCAACTGCAAGTGACCGAATCCTAATTTAAACTGGCTAGACCAACAACATTATTCAATAATGTTTTGGAACTATATGCTCCACCAAAATAAGAAGTATAAATACCAGGGGAGGGAATAATTCGCAGATGATATTGCACACTTAATACACCTTACATACTAATAAGAGAGGTTAGTAATATGACTATATACAAGATAAATGTGTAAAACTCAAAGCAGTACATTAATTATGCAGAATTAATTCAAAAGAGAAATGGGAAAATTGCCTTGCACATAATGGTTTCAAAAACAATGAAATGCAGGGGAATAAAAGTTAATAAGAAAGATAAAATACTTCTATAAAGTGCAAAATTTTATTTATGGACATAAAACAAAATCAGAATAAATAATGAGAGATTCATATTCTTGAATAGGAAGATGTAATAGCAAAAGGATGCCAATCTTATTTAATGAAAACCAAGCAACCATACTCATAGGACAATATCCTACTGAGATAAAAGCAAAAATATGGAAATATATATAAAGAAAGTATATAAGAATGTTTATTATTGTTCATAAATCCCAAAAGTGGAAAACACTTAAATCTCTATCAATATTAATTGGCTGGAAAACTACATTGCATCCAAAGTAAAGACTATTATGCAATTATTAAAAGAACATATCAAATCTGTATGCATTGACCTGTAAAGATATCTTTACCTTATTGACAAGAGAAAAATCTAACATAAAAAAAATCATAGCCGGCATGATATTAGATTTTATATTAATAAAATAGAAGTGAGAATTTACCCTAAAGATATGCATATACATAGTATAATTTCAAATATAATTGAAAAGAATTCACACAAAACTGCTAAGAATATATTCCTCTGGGGGTAGTATAGAATTAGCAAAAAAAAAAAAAAAAAAAGGAAGTTTTATTTCTTACTGTGGTTTTTGGTATGTTTCCAAAAATAGCATTTAGATTGCAGCCTAGATATGATCTACAATTATATCAATTGTATACACTTACATATCAACAAGAGCTGCTTTATACAATTTGCTACCCAACAATTAAGTGAATTAGTACAAAAGAATTCCTTAAACCAGAAAGAAATTCCAAATGGGACAAATGTACATGATAAATTATAGTTCAGTAAGAAATCTTCTTTAAATGTTCAAAGCCAGATTATTCTTCATGTGCTAAAGGAGAGATAACTTACCTTAGGCACTGGCTTTCCCTGATGGCAGTTGATACCACCAATGAAGACCATGTTGGGCATCACGGGTTTGGGATAGTCCAAAACAAAGTCCGTTCGCAACAGCCAAATTGATGTGTGGCTGTAGAGATCGTATGCCGTGACAGGTGTTTGAAGAATTTCAGAGGCTATTTCTAAGACATTTTTTAAAAAATAGGGGCAAAACAAATGTTTCTCCAAGTGCATGATGTGGTTCCATACCCTCTCCTTGAAAGTCATGGCATCTGAGAACCTTAAGAGACCTCTGGGGACATAGGAAAGAGGAGCAGGGCACTGTGCACCTTCTTCAAGATAGTGGCAAAATATTCCCCTGGCGAAGACCACAGAGGGGAGGGAGAAATATTTGGCAACAATTAAGCCACAGGCATCAAAAGGATCCAAAAACACTGCATCAAAAGAACTCTCCTTTAAGTAGCCTACTAATTTTTTGTCCTTAAACAAACTCCTGCAATTTGAAAAAAATAAGTCAAAAATACCACTGGATGAACTTAATAGAGAAAATGCACTTCGCAGTGGTGCTGTCCACTGAGCATCGGCAAAAACCATGAACTCCCGGTCCTGATCCTCCAGACTGTATGAGGTTGAGTAAGTCTTCACTGTGCAATTCAGTGATCTTCCCAGTTGCCAACTCACCTCTGGCATGACTACGACCACCTCATGTCCCCTGAGAATGAGTTTCTCCACCACCGACCGCATGGTAAACCAGTGGCTCCCATCCATGCGCACTACCAGCAACCTCCCTGCCTCGGCAAAGCCACAGGTCAGCAGTAGACACACAGATAGGGGAAGAAGGCCAGTATACCCTGCACAAGCCATCAGAGAACTTCAGCCCAGAGCCAGCAGCTGGGATTCTAAGCTCCTATAATATAATAGGTGAAAGAAGTACAGATAGAACCTGCCCTCAAAAGAAGGCGTGTACTCATCCATCCATTAAAAAAAAAAAAAATTCACATTCACTGCCAGTGATTTACTCATAATAACACATGAGTAGCCTTTGCTGAGATACCTACTTGTATGTTTTCGAGAAAAGAGTAACTCATCATCTTTGCCTTGGGGACAGATCATGCCCTGTGCTGCAATATGAGTTTATAAACAAAATTATTAAGCAATGCTTTTGGTCTTGATGACATTGAAAGATAAAAAGGAAAGTAAATTTAAATGAAGCTAATAATTCTGGAATTTGTCACAAAGAAAAATTTGCTATTTTTTTTCTTTGTTTGAGATGGAGTCTCACTCTGTCATCCAGGCTGGAGTGCAGTGGTGCGATCTAAGCTCACTGGAACCTCCGCCTTCCGTGTTCAAATGATTCTCCTGCTTCAGCCTCAGTAGCTGGGATTACAGGCATGTGCTGCCATGCCCAACTAATATTTTGTATTTTAGTGCAGATGGGGTTTCATCATGTTGCCCAGGCTGGTCTTGAACTCCTGGGCTCAGGCAATCTGCCTGCCTCGGCCTCCCAAAGTGCTGGGATTACAAGCGTAAGCCACTGTGCCTGGCCAAAGTTTACAGACAATTTTTATTTTGTCCTCTGCCCAGAAAGAAATTGGCATCTCATGTTCGATGGAAAGAGAGCAAGGGTCTTAGCACTGACCTCCTAACTGGGAGGAAATTGTGGCTTACCGGTGTCTCTGCAATATACAGCTCACCTGTGCATTGCAGAGATGCAGGTGAGCCACAATTGTGACACAGGTGAACCACAAGTGCTGCTTGTCTTTTTTCATTTCCAAATCTTCTGAGGTCTCTGAAATGCTGTAATGAGATTGACAACCCTGCCTCCATGGACCCTTCCAAAAATTTGATGGAATGTGACTATCACCTATTTTTAAATTGCTTTCCTCAGATACATTGTCTGCAGTGGTGAGTCGCTGGCCCTATGCTTGCCCAAGCACTCTGATGAGCTGCCTCTCTCTGCCCACCCTGCTTCTGCATTCTGAACAGAGCTGTAGGCCTCTGCTGTGGGCCCACCCCAATCACTTTGGTGCCCATCTTCAGGAATCTATGTATTGTTCTCCTCCATTCTACCGAGCACCCCTTCAGGATGAGATTACATCTTCTTCCTGTTTTCATCCTCCTTCCACGGCACCTATGCTTTGCCTTGTTCAGAGGAAGTCCATGGGAATTCTCGCTGCATTGGGCTGAATTCCATCATGCAGATTTTTATGGGTGAGCACAGCGGTGTGTGTTAGGCAACACCCTGAGGAGCATTTAGTGAGGGATTCAATAGCCAACCTCAGG
>NW_022326311.1:0-22158 GCF_002776525.5 Piliocolobus tephrosceles | reverse complement strand
CCTGAGGTTGGCTATTGAATCCCTCACTAAATGCTCCTCAGGGTGTTGCCTAACACACACCGCTGTGCTCACCCATAAAAATCTGCATGATGGAATTCAGCCCAATGCAGTGAGAATTCCCATGGACTTCCTCTGTACAAGGCAAAGCATAGGTGCCATGGAAGGAGGATGAAAACAGGAAGAAGATGTAATCTCATCCTTAAGGGGTGCTCGGTAGAATGGAGGAGAACAATACATAGATTCCTGAAGATGGGCACCAAAGTGATTGGGGTGGGCCCACAGCAGAGGCCTACAGCTCTGTTCAGAATGCAGAAGCAGGGTTGGCAGAGAGAGGCAGCTCATCAGAGTGCTTGGGCAAGCATAGGGCCAGCGACTCACCACTGCAGACAATGTATCTGAGGAAAGCCATTTAAAATAGGTGATAGTCACATTCCATCAAATTTTTGGAAGGGTCCATGGAGGCAGGGTTGTCAATCTCATTACAGCATTTCAGAGACCTCAGAAGATTTGGAAATGAAAAAAGACAAGCAGCACTTGTGGTTCACCTGTGTCACAATTGTGGCTCACCTGCATCTCTGCAATGCACAGGTGAGCTGTGCATTGCAGAGACACCGGTAAGCCACAATTTCCTCCCAGTTAGGAGGTCAGTGCTAAGACCCTTGCTCTCTTTCCATCGAACATGAGATGCCAATTTCTTTCTGGGCAGAGGACAAAATAAAAATTGTCTGTAAACTTTGGCCAGGCACAGTGGCTTACGCTTGTAATCCCAGCACTTTGGGAGGCCGAGGCAGGCAGATTGCCTGAGCTCAGGAGTTCAAGACCAGCCTGGGCAACATGATGAAACCCCATCTGCACTAAAATACAAAATATTAGTTGGGCATGGCAGCACATGCCTGTAATCCCAGCGACTGAGGCTGAAGCAGGAGAATCATTTGAACACGGAAGGCGGAGGTTCCAGTGAGCCTAGATCGCACCACTGCACTCCAGCCTGGATGACAGAGTGAGACTCCATCTCAAACAAAGAAAAAAAATAGCAAATTTTTCTTTGTGACAAATTCCAAAATTATTAGCTTCATTTAAATTTACTTTCCTTTTTATCTTTCAATGTCATCAAGATCAAAAGCATTGCTTAATAATTTTGTTTATAAACTCATATTGCAGCACAGGGCATGATCTGTCCCCAAGGCAAAGATGATGAGTTACTCTTTTCTCGAAAACATACAAGTAGGTATCTCAGCAAA
Organism: Piliocolobus tephrosceles; assembly: GCF_002776525.5. Classification (NCBI taxonomy): domain Eukaryota; kingdom Metazoa; phylum Chordata; class Mammalia; order Primates; family Cercopithecidae; genus Piliocolobus; species Piliocolobus tephrosceles. Next base: position 20,917 of record NW_022326311.1, on the reverse strand, counting down.
GGCTACTCATATGTTATTATGAGTAAATCACTGGCAGTGAATGTGAATTTTTTTTTTTTAATGGATGGATGAGTACACGCCTTCTTTTGAGGGCAGGTTCTATCTGTACTTCTTTCACCTACTATATTGTAGGAGCTTAGAATCCCAGCTGCTGGCTCTGGGCTGAAGTTCTCTGATGGCTTGTGCAGGGTATACTGGCCTTCTTCCCCTATCTGTGTGTCTACTGCTGACCTGTGGCTTTGCCGAGGCAGGGAGGTTGCTGGTAGTGCCCATGGATGGGAGCCACTGGTTTACCATGCGGTCGGTGGTGGAGAAACTCATTCTCAGGGGGCATGAGGTGGTCGTAGTCATGCCAGAGGTGAGTTGGCAACTGGGAAGATCACTGAATTGCACAGTGAAGACTTACTCAACGTCATACACTCTGGAGGATCAGGACCGGGAGTTCATGGTTTTTGCCGATGCTCAGTGGACAGCACCACTGCGAAGTGCATTTTCTCTATTAACAAGTTCATCCAGTGGTATTTTTGACTTATTTTTTTCAAATTGCAGGAGTTTGTTTAAGGACAAAAAATTAGTAGGCTACTTAAAGGAGAGTTCTTTTGATGCAGTGTTTTTGGATCCTTTTGATGCCTGTGGCTTAATTGTTGCCAAATATTTCTCCCTCCCCTCTGTGGTCTTCGCCAGGGGAATATTTTGCCACTATCTTGAAGAAGGTGCACAGTGCCCTGCTCCTCTTTCCTATGTCCCCAGAGGTCTCTTAAGGTTCTCAGATGCCATGACTTTCAAGGAGAGGGTATGGAACCACATCATGCACTTGGAGAAACATTTGTTTTGCCCCTATTTTTTAAAAAATGTCTTAGAAATAGCCTCTGAAATTCTTCAAACACCTGTCACGGCATACGATCTCTACAGCCACACATCAATTTGGCTGTTGCGAACGGACTTTGTTTTGGACTATCCCAAACCCGTGATGCCCAACATGGTCTTCATTGGTGGTATCAACTGCCATCAGGGAAAGCCAGTGCCTAAGGTAAGTTATCTCTCCTTTAGCACATGAAGAATAATCTGGCTTTGAACATTTAAAGACGATTTCTTACTGAACTATAATTTATCATGTACATTTGTCCCATTGGAATTTCTTTCTGGTTTAAGGAATTCTTTTGTACCAATTCACTTAATTGTTGAGTGGCAAATTGTATAAAGCAGCTCTTGTTGATATGTAAGTGTATACAATTGATATAATTGTAGATCATATCTAGGCTGCAATCTAAATGCTATTTTTGGAAACATACCAAAAACCACAGTAAGAAATGAAACTTCCTTTTTTTTCTTTTCCTAATTCTATACTATCCCCAGGGGAAAATATTCTTAGCAGTTTTGTGTGAATTCTTTTCAATTATTTTTGAAATTATACTATGTATATGCATATCTTTAGGGTGAATTCTCACTTCTATTTTATTAACATAAAATCTAATATCATGCTGGCTATGATTTTTTTTATGTTAGATTTTTCTCTTGTCAATAAATTAAAGATATCTTTACAGGTCAATGCATACAGATTTGACATGTTCTTTTAATAATTGCCTAATAGTCTTTACTTTGGATGCAATGTAGTTTTCCATCCAATTAATATTGATAGAGATTTAAGTGTTTTCCACTTTTGTTATTTATGAGCAATAATAAACATTCTTATATACTTTCTTTATATATATTTCCATATTTTTGTTCTTATCTCAGTAGGATATTGTCCTATGAGTATGGTTGCTTGGTTTTCATTAAATAAGATTGGCATCCTTTTGCTATTACATCTTCCTATTCAAGAATATGAATCCCTTATTATTTATTCTGATTTTGTTTTATGTCCATAAATAAAATTTTACACTTTATAGAAGTATTTTATCTTTCTTATTAACTTTTATTCCCCTGCATTTCATTGGTTTTGAAACCATTATGTGCAAGGCAATTTTCTCATTTCTCTTTTGAATTAATTCTGCATAATTAATGTACTGCTTTGAGTTTTACACATTTATCTTGTATGTAATCATATTACTAACCTCTCTTATTAGTATGCAAGGTGTAAGTGTGCAATATCATCTGCAAATTATTCCCTCCCCTAGTATTTATACTTCTTATTTTGGTGGAGCATATAGTTCCAAAACATTATTGAATAATGTTGTTGGTCTAGCCAGTTTAAATTAGTATTCGGTCACTTGCAATTGAAAAAGTCTTGACAAATACAAGAGTAAGATTCTTGGCAAATGCATAGTTGCCAAATCCAGGTGAAATATCTGGTGTCTCATCTAAGTATATTATTTTATTAGGGATGGAGTATACATTTTTATCTATTGTTCTGGCTTCTTACAAGGTTCAGTAGACTTGGTAACACAGTCATATTCTCTTACATATTGGCAGATGTTCGGTGAAAGAGTGACTGTTCAACCAACTCATGGGAAAATGCAACCATGCTCTTTCTAAAAAGCAGGGAGACTACAGCTGTAGGCCTTTCAAATGATACATGACTTTCAGCTCTTGACAAGACCAGGCAAGGAGATGCAAGTTGTAGGACGTTAAGAGATAGACTTATCAAAGTGTCTCTCCCCATTTACCCTCCAATTACAGTACCAGCCACCACTCAGTTATTGACTGCAGCCTCATGGCCTCTAGCCAGGCGTGTGTGTGGCCTGCCACTTTCTGAACCTGTGCTGAATTTGTTGTGGCTCAAAGGGTCACCCAAAAGGCTTTAGAGATATAGAAATCTATATATGATTCTATACCATCTATAATGGTATATGATAGAGAGATCTATACAATATGAAACAGTGAACCATATATAGTTTTACATATTTTGGTTATTTGTATATCTTCAGTGGTGTATAAAATATATGCATTTATATACCTTTACAGAATATATATATATGATAGGATTTATAGATATGGAAGGTTATATATAAATGTATATATTTATAAATCTAAAATAAATATAATTATCAAAGAAGAATTCAGATCATAAAGAGTGCCCTTTGGCAAAGAACCCTGGATATGGCTCAACCACAGAAGTAAATTGTCATAGAAAGATTTATGGACACTGCATAGTGATCCTTTCTTGTTTCGTATGGGCAGAGTGTGCCTTGGAAAAGTATACAGTATTTTGTACCTTGTTTGGCCAACAGGATTCATAGTCTGCATTTCATCTGTCTGATGAAAAGAAAGCATTGCTTGATGATAGTGTGTGTGTATGTGGTGTTTGTTCACAAATGTGTCTGTACGTGCATGTGTGTTTGTGTGCAACGTCTTAAGCTCTACACAGGAGATTATTTTTCTGAAAGGTTTCCTACAACAAAATCTTATTGAGTCTATCCAGGGGAATTACACCCAGGGATGTAATTAAATACTTTAACAAAGATGGTAGATCATCATTCAGGAGAACATTAAAACAGTTTTGTTTTGTATTTTTAGTACAGACAGTGTTTCACCGTATTGGCCAGGTTGGTCTCTGACTCCTGACCTCAAGTGATCCGCCTGCCTCGGCCTTTCAAAGTGTTGAGATTACAGGCATGAGCCACCACACCCAGACTTAAAATGGTTTTAATGAGAAAAAAAGAAAATCACTTCCACTTTTCTTGACTTTTTGGTGAATTACAGCAGAATTGATGGTTGAATCCAGTTATAAAGAATTTGGGGCCAGGCGTGGTGGCTCAAGTCTGTAATCCCAGAACTTTGGGAGGCCAAGGCGGGCGGATCACGAGATCAGGAGATCGAGACCATCCTGGCTAACACGGTGAAACCCCGTCTCTACTAAAAAATGCAAAAAACTAGCCGGGCGAGGAGGTGGGCGCCTGTAGTCCCAGCTACTTGGGAGGCTGAGGCAGGAGAATGGCGTGAACCTGGGAGGCGGAGCTTGCAGTGAGCTGAGATCCGGCCACTGCACTCCACTGCAGCTTGGGCAACAGAGCAAGACTCCGTCTCAAAAAAAAAAAAAAAAAAAAAAAGAATTTGGGCTCAGTCAACACCATCTAGGGCCAGTGCAGCTCTGGAGAACTGGGGCTGGAATGTGGTTACAGCAAGAAAAGATCTGTGCTTTCCCCATTGCTCTCGCATTCTGTTTTTGATCTCAATTCAAATTTACCTGTTAGTGGGCAAGCCCTAGTCCTCTCTCCAAGATTATTTATTTCAACTTGTTATTATCAAAGTTTTCAAACATATACCGAGGAGAGGCTATAGCATAATGTGTACCCATGTAGCCATTCTTAGGTGAAATAATTTTCAATATCTTTCTGTACTGCTTCATCTTTCTTCGTTTTTTCTTTCATTTTAAAGAAAAATTTTGACTTTTTTTAAAAGAAAATCTTGGCATGTTGTCTCATCATGAAATACTTCACTAAATATAAAAAATAAGGAAAATTTGTTTCATAGCCCCAATTCCTAAGACAATCAATAACTTTAATATTATCTCATTTTCAACCCATAATTAAATTTATCCTGATTGTCTCAAAAAATCTTTTACATGTAGATCAATGGAATAGAATTTACAATTCAGAAATAATCCCATACATTCTTTGCTTTGATTTTTACCATGGTGCCAAGACCATTGAAATGGCAAAGAATAGTGTCTTCAACAGAGGGCTCTGGGACAACTGCATATCCAAGTGCAAGAGAATGAAGTTGCACCCTTACCTTGTATCATTTACAAAAATTAACTTGAAATGGATCAAAGACCCAAATAGAAAATCTAAAACTGTAAAACTCTTAGAAGAAAACATTAGGGAAAATATTCATGACCTTGGATTTGGAAATGTTTTCTGAGATGTTTTTTTCTTGTACCAAAAGTACAAGAAATTAAAACAAGAAAAAGAAGAGATAAATCTTTATCATAATGTTTTTATACAAAAACTTTTATATATCGGAGGACACTATCAAGAGAATGAAAAGACAACTCACGTGGGCACCCTTATTAAGGTGTGCAGATAAACACGCATATGCTTGACATGGAGGCTCTCTCATGACACATCCTATGTTTTCCTGTCCTATGAAACTTTCTACCTGCGTTAGAACCTAAGCTTTCTGTGGCTTTCTAAAATCCCTGGTGTCAGAAGTCAAGTGTGGATTACTGCTGCTTTCCTTGACTGTCTCTCTCTCCTTCAATCTATGTTGATAATGTGATATCAAACATGATACACTACCTCTTTTGGCCCACTCAGGATATTCTGGTGGTGCCCTCTGGCCTGCACCCTCCCACTGGCTATGAAGGTCACCCATGATCTCGCCTTCCCCAGCCTCACTGGCTTTATTTTATGCAACACTCCAACTCTCCTCTTTCCACCTCCCCTGTTACTTTTCCCTTCCTATTTTATTCCTCTTTTCTGTCTCCTTCCCCACCTGTGTCTTTCCTTTCTGTCACTTTTTCTGCGTGATTCCTGCCCCAGAGGGGTCAACAAGAAGGGGCATCCCATGGGCTGACTCATGCAGGGAAGCTGTCAGTAATTAATTAGCAAGGCAGGGAAGTTGTACCCCAAATCTTGGTTTCGACGCTAGAGGACTATAGGAGGTAGTTCAATGTAGTGTTTGAGCACATGGACCCTGGAGTCATCCAAGCCTGATTTCATGAGTACTTCAGCTGTGACACTTGCGTAAACTTGGGTAAAAACTCAGTGTTATCTAGATTAAATATGATAATGCATGCAGATGCCTGGCATGTGGCAGTGAATCAACAATACACGTAATTGTGTGGGTGATACGTGTTTTCCAGCACGATTATTTCCAGCCTCCACAAGATTAATGATCTTAACCAGGCATTCAGACTGTCTTCAAAACAACATGGTGAGATATCAATATTGTCTTCTTGATGCAAGTTTCCCTTGAATGATTTAAACTTCAGATGGTGGACTGTCTCCTTAGGGAGAATTTGCAAATTAAATATAATCAAAGCTAACATATATTGGAGACTCGCCAGGTACCAGGTGCTACCCTGAGTACTTACATGGAGGCTGGCATTATTGGCTGACCTATTTTGCAGATGATGAAACTGAGGCACAAGGGGGTTGAGTGACTTGCCCAAGGTTATTGCTCAAGTAAGTAGGGGAGCCAGGATTCAAATCCATACATTCTTTGTAAAAAAAAAAAAAAAAAGTAAAAAAGCCTGAGTGTGGTGGCTCACACATGTAATCACAGCACTTTAGGAGGCCAAGGCAGGAAGATCACTTAAGCCCAGGAGTTTGAGACCAGCCTGGACAACACAGGGAGACACTGTCTCTGCAAATTTTTTTTTGAAGTTAGCTAGGCATGGTGGCACATGCCTGTGGTCCCAGCTACTCAGGAGGCTGAGGCGGGAGGATCGCCTGTGCCCAGGAGGTCAAGGCTGCAGTGAGCCATGATTATTCCACTCCATTCCAGCCTGGATCATAGACTAAGACCTTGTCTCAAAATAAATAAATTAATTAATTAATAACATTTAAAAATTGATATGTAATTCATGTATCATAAAATTCAGTGGTTTTCCATGTGTTCCCAGATGTAATCAGCCATCACCAATATCTAATTCCAGATCATTTTCCTCACTCCAAAAAGACACCCCATGCCCACTGGCAGTCACTCTTTATTTCTCCCCCTTCTCCTACCCCTCAGCAATAATTTACTTTCTGTCTGTATGGATTTGCATATTCTGGGCATTTCATGGAAATAGAAGCCTTTATGACTGGCTTCTTTCACTTAATTTCATGGCTTATCCATGTTGTAGCATGAATCAGTATTTCATTCCTTTTCATGGCTGAATATTCCATTGTGTGGATTTACCACATTTTTTTTTTTATCCATTCATCAGTTGGTGGACATTTGGGTTGTTTCCCGTTTTCAACCATGAAAAATAATGTTACTGTGAACATTTGTATACGATAGACCCTGATGTTCTAATTTTTGAGCCCATGTGCCTAACCTCTATACCTGACTGCCTGATTGTGTTGACAGGAAACTTTTTGGAAAATGTCCTATCTCTGGCCTTTTGGGAATGTCACATGGAGTGAAATGTGCCTAGAGTGGGTTTGACTTCGGACATCACATGGTCTCGAATCCCTCAGCAAACATGAGTTAGTCTTGTTTTTGTTGGTGTTACAGAATAACATGCAGCTGGCTCTTTTTCTAAAAAATTTAATATTAGATGTCCTTCATTGAACAAACATCTGTTGAGAGTCTTTGTGTGACTGGGATATGGCCATAATCAAATGAACATGGCTTTGCCATTCTAACGGAGAGGAAGGCATTGATTAGTTACAAACTGTGAAACATACTTTGAAAGAAAAGGATGCAAAGAGAGCTGATCATAGGGGACCTTGCAGGATGAGGAGTGGCAATCTTGGGAGAAGCTGGGGTGACAGTGTGCCAAGCAGGGAAGATGGCAGGTGCAGCATGAGGCCAAATGTTTGGAATCACAGCATGATCTTTCCCTTCATCCCTGTGTTCCAGGGTCTCTTTACTTCACAAACATGGGCAAGTGGAAACCCTACTTTATGTCTCTTCTGAATAATCCCTTTGTCATGGCTTACTTAGTGACCTGTGCCCCTCCCCACTGCTCCTGGGACCACAACCCACATTGTTACAAGCCCCTGAAGGAAGTTATAAACACCTTATCTTCTACTAGGACAGGTGCCCCTGGAGCTGTCTGGCTGGGCAAGCCATACTTACCTGCACTTCCCTATCCTGTGTGTGGGTGACTCAGACTTGACTATTGTTATCACACTAAACTAAACTGGGGTTCACTCACCCAGTGCGGTAAGGCCAAACATCCACACTGAGATTTGCAATGGGAGAAAGGAAGGTGTTTATGTGCAGGGCACCAAGCAAGGAGTATTGGGAGGCTTATACTTAAGACCCAACCTCTCTGATGGCTTACAAGTAAGGGTTTTTAAGGGCAAGGATATATTTTAGGAAAACAGAAGTTACAAGAAGAAATTGCAAATCAATGCACAGAGGTTACACATCGGTTTGGTCATGAGAAATGAAGGCTTGCAGGTCATAGGTGAATTCAAAGATTTTCTGATTTGCAATTAGCTAAGGAAGAGAAGCTTCATTTAAAATTTGGGGTTAGCAGAAAAGAATGTTAGCTCTTGCTCATGAGTGTGACTTCCACCAGGAACAAAGAATGGCTGTCAGAGTTCAGTTCTCAGTTCCCCTTATCTGAGGTCTGCCTGCCAATGGATCCATTTGGTGGAAGTCCAGGTTTCCGAAAAACAACTCAGGGACATATGTTAAGATGTAATCTTTAGTTTCTATAGGGAATCAAGCATCTCTGGACTCTAACATCCTTGGCTATTGTTTTAGGCTACTATTACCTTCTTGCTTATCAAGTGCCTTATTTATTTCTCAGGGCCAGGTAGGTGCCTGGAATTTCCTTTGAAAGAACCCAAGAATGTCCTTTATTTCCATGTTTAGAGGAGACCACAGGCCCCTAAAAGAAATTCCTCCTTCATCTCACCATTTTGGACTTCCCTCAAGATCTGGGCACAGAGCATTCTGACTTCTGCAGCCCCACCCCACAGCCTATCAAATAGATTAAATTGCTCCCGCATCCCATGTCACTTACGTCTGGGTAACTTGGTGAGCTAATCTGTAGTGGATATTGACTGACATGTAGTTACGTTCTTATAGCCATTTCATAAAATATTCATAAATTCAATTTTGCCATTTTAGTATTCTAGATCCAGCAAATTTCTTTTTCTAAGTCTCAAACAATTTGCAGGTCCTTTGAAATCTTGCAAGTAGGTCCTGGCTCCATTACTTATGGGTCATAGGTCATACAAGGGTCTGAAAGAGTGAGCACCTTAGACGCAAACCTCTCCATAGGGTCTGCCTGTCCAGACCTTCCTGTCCCCAACATGAAATTACCTTCATGCATGTCTTTGGGTCTCTCCTCTTTTCAAAATGCCAGGTATCCTCCATTTACTTTTGGGAAACCTGCTCTTGCCCACAGAGATTTGTTTTAGGATCTACTTCTTTCACGCCACTGGAATACGTCCCAAGCCTGAGTCATTCAGTCGGCAGCAATCCCTGAGAAAAAAATAATTCGTCTTTGCATGACACTCAGGAGATGCCTGAGGACACCTTGACTCCCACAGCACCAACCAGGGCAGGCCTGGGTCTCCAGCGGAGCTACTCTTTAGGGATCATCGTTATGACTAACAGACATGCCAGATTCTTCTGGCTAGTCTCCAGTGCAGACACACACACACACACACACACACACACACACACACACACCATTCTTAGTATAGTCAAAGCTCACAGGAGAAAGAAAAATGTTTTCTAATACCTTCTTTATTTGCAAGAAGGTGTTAGGAATTCAAGGGATGATATGCATAGTGATATTAGTTTCTTTTCTTCAGCTCCTTCCTCCAACTCATGTTCTATAGGGACTTGTGGAACTAAGAACAGGACCCACAGATGAGCCATAGGATTTTCAGAGCAAGGCTCTGCTTGGAAGGGCCCAGACCAATGTTCACAGCACAGTGGAGGTCTAGTATAAAGAATGTGAAGTTTGTAGCATTTCTTGATCCTGCTATTCCTACATGCTTGCTTAAGCCGTTCTTCCTCTAGATAAACTGTTCTTTGAAGGAAACCTGCCTAACGTCTGCCTGCTCAAGAAGGTGGACCTGAGCTCTGTTCCCTTTGCAACCTTCCTGGAGTCTTACTGCGATCTAGATGAACTCAAAGCAAGATGCTGCCACCCCCATGACTTTGATCATTGTAAGCTGGCAATCCTGTTAGGAGGCTGCTCCCAGCTTGGACTGAGCTGAGTCTTCGCATGCCTTGAACAATGAATTTGCATCCTGGTTATGTTCCCCGTGGGGGCCAGCCCTGTCCTTGGAGTGGCCCCTCTAGTCATGTTGCTCAGGCTTGTCCCTTCCTGGGCCCCAGAACACCTCCAATGCCAAACTTGTAGGTGAGAACAGGACGTTGCATGCCAACCAGGTGTGCGTGACTAGCTCTGGGCGAGTCTGTTCTAGTAATGCTAGGCACCACCTCTCACTGCGACAGCCTAGTTTCTACACAGGTCTTGCTCTGGGACCACCCTCAGCAGTGGGATTAGCAGGCAGGGCCAGTGTGACCCTCCCTTTCTGGGCCTCAGTTGAGAAACCTGAAGCTTAGGAGAGGAGTCACTCCCCTGGCTGATGGGTGGCTGGGCCAGAAGCAGATAGCAGGCTTTCTGACTCCAGCTCTAGTACCTCACCACATACTGGCTAGAGTTACACTTCTCAAATCTTAATTTCCTAAAAGTAAGTAACAGTTTGAATGTTGTTATATTGTGATGTATAATAAGAAATATATATGTTTGTCTTTGTTTCCTGGCCAGAGCTCCTGAAACCGTAAGTGGCGGGAGCGATAAAGGTGAACAGATAGTCTTTTGTTTTTCAAAACAGATCCGTTTCCACCACATTTAAGTTTATGTAAAGGACATGTAAAGTCTCTAAGGATGAGGGCTGGTTGCCAGGGAACCACCCCTTGCAATTAGAGGGAAGAAAGGAGAGAGTGATTGAAGATTGATTTGATCACCAGTGGGCAACGATCTAATCAATCATGCCTACTATGTAAGGAAGCCTACATACAAACTCAAAAAGGCGGGGTTCAGAGAGCTTTTAGGTTGCTGAAGGTGTGGAGGGTGGGGCACCCAGAGATGGCAGATGGGGCTCCATGGCCTTATCCCCATACCTTGTTCTTTGTACTTTTTCCTCTGGCTATTCATCTGTGTTGTTTGCGATATCCTTTGTGATAAACCAAACCTGGTAAGTAAACTGTTTTCTTCAGTTCTGTGAGTCATTCTAGCAAATGATTGACTCCAAGAAAGAGAGCGTGTGAACCTCTGATTTTCGCCAAGTCAGACAGAAGTTGTGGGTAACCTGGGAACCTACTATTTGCAATTGGTGTCTGAAGAGGAGGCAGTCTTGTAGGACTGAGCCCTTAACCTGTGGGGTCCGTGCTAACTCAGAATTCAATTCAGAATGGAATTGAATTGTAGGATACCCAGCTGGTGTTAGAGAATAGGTCCATGTGAAATAAAATCCCCACACATGATGGACATAACAGACAACGTCAATGATAAGGAATCCAGCAAGTTCGGGATAGAGAATTGGCAGGGGGTCTCCAGGGGTCTCTCCAAGTTATCTTCAAAGTGTTGCTATAACTTTTCAGAGAGGGAGAGGCAGACTGGTGGAGATGAAGAGAAAATCCTGGAAGTTCAGGTGAAAGTTGATATGGGGCATAGTTGATCCATATTCACTGTGTGCTTAAAATGGTTAAATATTAATTTGGGTTCTTACATATTAAAGGGCAAAATTCAGAGCAAGAGAGAGGTAGACAGGGCCTGTGAAAAGCAGTGGTTAGTTTAGGGAAAATAGCTAGGAGCCCTGTGATTTGGAGCGTGAAAACTCTTTATTACTGTTGTTACTTTAACTGTTTCCAGGATGGCCTGCCTTCTTTGTGCATTTCAGAGAATTTCTGCAGGGGTTTTCTTCTTAGCACTTTGGGGCATGGTTGTAGGTGACAAGCTGCTGGTGATCCCTCAGGATGGAAGCCACTGGCTTAGTATGAAGGATATAGTTGAGGTTCTGGGTGCCCGGGGGCATGACGTTGTAGTGGTGGTGCCTGAAGTCAATTTGCTTTTGAAAGAATCCAAATACTACACAAGAAAAATCTATCCAGTGCCGCATGACCCAGAAGAGATGAAGAACCGTTACCAATTGTTTGGAAACAGTCACTTTGTTGAGCCATCATTCCTGACTGCTCCTCAGACAGAGTACAGGAATAACATGATCGTTGTTGGCATGTACTTCATCAACTGCCAGAGCCTCCTGCAGGACGTGGACACCCTGAACTTTCTCAAGGAGAGCAAGTTCGATGCTCTTTTCACAGACCCAGCCTTACCCTGTGGGGTGATCCTGGCTGAGTATTTGGGCCTACCCTCCGTGTACCTCTTCAGGGGTTTTCCATGTTCCCTGGAGCATACATTCAGCAGAAGCCCAAACCCTGTGTCCTATATTCCCAGGTGCTACACAAAGTTTTCAGACCACATGACTTTTTCCCAACGAGTGGCCAACTTCCTCGTTAATTTGTTGGAGCCCTATGTATTTTATTGTCTGTTTTCAAAGTACGATGATCTCGCATCAACGGTCCTCAAGAGAGATGTGGATGTAATCACCTTATATCAGAAGGTCTCTATTTGGCTGTTAAGATATGACTTTGTACTTGAGTATCCTAGGCCAGTCATGCCCAACATGGTCTTCATTGGAGGTACCAACTGTAAGAAGAGGAAAGACCTGTCTGAGGTTGGTGGGTTTATTTCTTTTGGGCTGCCTTGTTTCTTCCAGGCTCTGTTCTCCCTCACTTATTTGGATCCTTGAGCCGACTGTCCCTTGGAGGATTTCCTGGAGAAACGGTGGTGGGAAAGTGATACCTGGCTCAGAGCAGCGGGGACACACAGGAGACCTGAGGCTGAAGTGGTATATAGGCATTTGGATGAAGACAGGGCTCATGCTTGGCAATAGTAGATTTGCTTAGTTAGGTAATCTGGGGACAGTCACATAATCATTGAATGAGCCTTAGAAATGTCCCATTTCAAACAGAGGTGAAGGCTTGACTAAGGGAACAGGTCCGGGTTAAAATCAATTTTCCCGACTCTGTCGCATGCTTTGTCTCTGGACCTTAAGCCAAGGACCAGCAAACTACAGCCTGTGAGCCCAATCTGCCCAAAGGCCTGTTTTTGTTTGTTTGTTTGTTTTTTGTTTCCTTTTATGTTGAGACCTGTTTGTTTGTTTGTTTTTGAGACGGAGGCTCGCTCTGTCGCCCAGGCTGGAGTGCAGTGGCGCAATCTCGGCTCACTGCAGGCTCCTCCCCTGGGTTCACGCCATTCTCCTGCCTCAGCCTCCTGAGTAGCTGGGACTACAGGTGCCCGCCACCTTGTCTGGCTAATTTTTTGTGTTTTTATTAGAGACGGGGTTTCACCATGTTAGCCAGGATGGTTAACTGACCTCGTGATCCGCCTACCTCGACCTCCCAAAGTGTTGGGATTACAGGCGTGAGCCACAGCGCCCGGCTGAGAACTGTTTTTATATGGCCCAGAGTAAGAATGGTTTTTATAGTTTTAAAACAATTTAACAATGAAGAATATGTGCCATGGATATATTTGGTCTGCAAAGCCTACACATTTACTATATGGCCTTTTCAGCAAAAGGGGGATGGTTTCTGACCTACGGCAAGTGTTTACAGATGGCCCCCTGACATGTAGGAAAAGGGCCCAGAGTTACTTTGGAAAATAAAAATCTGTGAGTTTTAAATTTTAATTTAAATATTTATACCTTTGAAAGGCTTCAGGCAACTCCCTCTATCTTTTATGCCAGATTTTCTTTTTCAGTTCCTCTTTTTATCAGAGAGAAAGCCTCAAACAGGTCCCAAAGACCCTTACCTCTCTTCTTTACACCTGCTGATTTCTCTGTGAACAAATTGAACAGTTGGCAGTAGCCACTCTGAAAAGGCAAGGGTGAGGAGATGGGGATACCTGAACTGGTTCCAGGGAGTCTGGGGCATGAAATAAAAACTTAGAATGTCAGAAGTCTTTTTATTGGGACATAATATAGTTGTACACATTTTGGGGGTTCATGTGATATTTTGATACATGTATACAATGTGCAATGATCAAATCAGGGTAATTAAGATATCCATCACCTTGAACATTTATTCATTCCTTATGTTGGGAACATTCCCATTCTTCATTTCTAGCTATTTTGAACTGCAGAATACTTTCTTGTTAACTGTAGTCACCCTACTGTGCTGTCGCACTTTGGACTTACTCATTCTATCTAAGGGTATTTTTGTGCCCATTAACCAACGCTTTTTCTTTTCTTTTCTTTTCTTTTGAGACAGAGTCTCACTCTCACCCAGGCTGGAGTGCACTGGTGTGATCTCAGCTCACTGCAACCTCCACCTCCCCGGTTCAAGCGATTCTCCTGCCTCAGCCTCCTGAGTAGTTGGGACTATAGGCGTGTGCCACCATGCCCAGCTGATTTTTGTATTTTAGTACAGATGGGGTTTCACCATGTTGGCCAGGATGGTCTCGATCTCTTGACCTTGTGATCCACCCGCCTCAGCCTCCCAAAGTGCTGGGATTACAGGCGTGAGCTACCGTGCCCGGCATTCTTCTTCTTTTTTTTTTTGATCAGTGTTCTTTATTGGCCGTTTAGATGTTTTTCTCTTTTCTGTCAAAGTTTTTGGAGTATTACAGATTTTATTTTATCTTATTTCTTTCTTCTTTTTCTTTTTTAAATTTTAACCAACCATTTTCCCCCCTACTTTCCTACTTACCCTTTCCACTTTCTGGTAATTACCAGTGAACTCTCTACCTCCATGAGATCCACTTTTTTAGCTCCCACATATAAATGAGAACATGTGGTATTTGTCTTTCTGTGCCTAGATTATTTCACTTAACACAATAACTTCCAGTTACATTCATGTTGCTGCACATGACAGGTCTTCATTCTTTGTTATGGCTGAATAATTTTCCATTGTGCATATGTACTATCTGTGAGTGGAAAACAAAACCAACAAAAAACTCAAAGAGTTTTTCCTGTTTTCTCACTCAAAAACAAACAACACAGAAGACTTCTGTGAACCAATGTGTGGGTTTTCTTTTTTTCTCTCTACACCAAGCAAGCAGGCAATTCTGCTAGATACCAGCTGGGTGTCCTCTACTTCCGTTCTGACAGTGTCCACCTGAAGATAGCATCAGGTCCCACAGAGATGGGGCTCAGTCCCTAATTTACATTTGAAGAATATAAATGAGTACAGCCACTATGAAGAACAGTATGGAGATTCTAAAAAACAAAAAACAAAACAAAAAACAGAAATAGAACTGCCCCAATATATCCCATTGCTGGGTATATTTCCAAAATAAAAAAAAATATGTTGAAGAGATATCTGCACTCCCATGTTTATTATAGCACTGTTCACAATAGCCAAAATATGGAGTCAACCTAAGCACACATCAACATATGAATGGATAAAGAAAACATAGGACTGTAATATTGTGAATTATATATTTGGTCTTCATCCTCATTTCCTTGTACAGATTTTTCCCTTCCTTAGTTAAATTTGTTCCTAGGTATTATATATTCTTTGTAGCTTTTGTAAATGGCATTGATTTCCTTTTCAGTTTTTTCTCTGTTGGCATTTATAAATGCTACTGATTTTCATAAGTTGATCTTGTATCCTGCAACTTTACTGAATTTCCTTGTCAGTTCTAACAGCTTTTTGATGGAATGCTTAAATTTTTCTAAATATATTATGTCATCTGAGAAGAAGAAGAATTTGACTTCTTCCTTTCCAACTTGGATGCCCTTTATTTCTTCGTCTTCCTTAATTGCTTTGGATAGGACTTCCAGTACTATGAAGAATAACAGTGGTGACAGTCAGCATCTTTGTCTTATTCCAGATTTTAGAGGAAAAGTTTTCAGTTTTACCCTTTTCGGTATGATGTTAGCTGTGGGTTTATCATATATGGCCTTTATTGTTTTGAGGTGTGTTCCTTCTGTAGCCAGTTTATTGAGAGTGTTTATCATAAAGGGACGCTGAATTTTGTTGAATGTTTTTTCAGCATCTACAATGATCGTATGAGTTTTGTGCTAATTCTGTCAGTGTATTAATATCAATATATCAGTACATGTATCACATTTATTGAATTGTATATGTTGAATCATCCTTGCATCCTGGGATGAGTCCCACTTGATCATGATTAAGTAGCTTAACGTGTTACTGGATTTGGTTTGCTGGTATTTTGTTGAGATTTTTGCATCTATGTTCATCAGAGGTACTGGCCCGCAGTTTTCTTTTTTTGTTGTGCCCTTGTCTGGTTTTGGTATCAGGGTAACACTGGGCTCATAGGATGAGTTTGGAAGTATTCTGTCCTCTTCATTTTTCTGTAATAGTTTGAGTAGAATTGGTATTAGTTCTTTGAAAAATGGTTGGTAGAATTCAGCAGTGAATCCATCCGGTCCTGGGCTTTTTGAATGGAAGACTTTTTATTACTGCTTCAATCTTATTACTTATATTGGTTTGTTGAGGTTTTCTATTTCTTCTTTGTTTAGTCTTGGTAGGTTGTGTGTGTTCAGAAATGTATCCATTTCCTCTAGGTTTTCTAATTTGTTGGCACATAGTAGTTCACAATAGTCTCTAATGATCCTTTGTATTTCTGTCTTAAATAATTTATTGCAACAAAGTCACATAATATTAACCATGTTAAAGTGAACAATTTCATGGCATTTAGCACATTCATGTTTTGCAACTGACACCTCTATCTGGTTCCAGACATTTCCATCTGTCCAAAGACACACTTTTTTTCATAGTGTTGAAATGGTTTGACTATTAGACAAAAGAAATTCTATTCTGATCACTTTAATTTAATTCCTAATAATTAAAAATGCATGTTGATAATTACATATCATAATACAGAATGTTCTCTAGGAGGACATGCTGGGAATACAGTTGAGATACAAACGAGGTCAAGCACCAGATATAGGGTCACAGGGCTCAAAAAGTACATTCACAATAGCTCAGTTTCTCAATATAACTGAGTACAACTTTTTGAAAAACTAATATGATTGGTACCAAGCTGCAGAAATATTTTTTCTCTCTTATGCCAACTATTTCTTTGTAACAAGAATAAATAACTTTCATTTACTTTTTTCCAATACCCCAGACTCCAAGGAGAAGGAATAAATAGCTTTGATTCAACCAATAGTATGAAATCATTAACTAAATGCATAACTTTTGCTTATTAACTTCATAATTAGATTGTCCTGAAATTAAAAAGGAAATTTAAAAATTACTTGAAACAAATGAAAATGGAAATACAATGTATCAAAATCTATGGGCTACAGCAAAACCAGAACTAAGAGAGAAGTTTTTAACAATAAGTGCCTACAACCAAAAAGGAGAAAGATTTCGAATAAACAACCTAACAATGCACCTCAAGGAACTAAAAAAGCAAAAGTACACCAACTCAAAATTTATAGAAGGAAAGAAATAATACAGATCAGGGAAGAAATAAATTAAATTGAGACTAAATAAACAATGCAAAAGACCAATGAAACAAAAAGTTGTTTATTAAAAAAAAAAGATAAACAAATTTGGCAATAGTGACAGACTGGATTAAGAAAATGTGGCACATTTTACACCATGGAATACTATGCAGCCATAAAAAAGGATGCGTTCATGTCCTTTGTAGGGACATGGATGCAGCTGGAAACCATCATTCTGAGCAAACTATCACAAGAACAGAAAACCAAATACTGCACGTTCTCACTCATAGGTGGGAATTGAACAATGAGATCACTTGGACACAGGAAGGGGAACATCACACACTGGGTCCTATTGTGGGGAGGGGAGGGGGGGAGGGATAGCATTAGGAGATATACCTAATGTAAATGATGAGTTAATGGGTACAGCACACCAACATGGCACATGCATACATATTTAACAAACTTGCACGTTGTGCACATGTACCCTAGAACTTAAAGTATAATAAAATAAATAAATAAATAAACATAAACAAAATTGGCAAACCTTGAACTAGACTAAGAAAAAGAGAAAACACTAAGATAAAATCAGAAATGAAAAAGGAAACATAGCAACTGACCCCACAGAAAGTTGTACAATGTGTGGAAAATACCTAACAACGAATTACTCTGGCTCAAAATGTCACGAGTGCTGAAATTGAGAAACTCTGATCTAAATCAATTCCAAGTGAATCCAATGGTGTCTACGCAGCAGGGTCCCCGCCTGGATGTGTGGAGGACAGCAAGGATCCTGTGCCCACCCTCTGAGCTGTTTGTCTCCCTATAGGGGTCTTTGCAAGGAATGCTCATTCAGGGTGAAATCTCAGCCTTTCTTGGTTGAGCTGTGGGTTCATTCTAGGCAAGTCAGTGGAATAAAAGCCTCCAAATGCCAAGTCATTCCTTTTTTTTTTCTTTTTGAGATGGAGTCTCACTCTGTCACCCAGGCTGGAGTGCAGCGGCATGATCCCAGGTCACTGCAAGCTCTGCCTCCCAGTTTCATGCCATTCTCCTTCCTCAGCCTCCTGAGTAGCTGGGACTACAGGCGCGCGCCGCAACACCTGGCTATTTTTTGTATTTTTCAAGTAAAGACGGGGTTTCACTGTGTTAGCCAGTATGGTCTTGATCTCCCGACCTCGTGATCCCCCCGCCTTGGCCTCCCCAAGTGCTGGGATTACAGGTATGAGCCACTGCGCCCGGCCCCAAAATGCCAAGTCATTCTTAATAGGCACTTTTTAAAATACATGACTTAGGCCAATGTCTACAATGGCTTTAAAATTCTGCCTCTCTTTCAAAACGCTGTGTTTATCTTTATGACTGATTACCTGGGACATTTCCAGGCATGTGGAACATTTTGGCAGCAGTGTTTCTGTTAACAGATAATTATCTAAAGAGTAGCTGAATGCTAGAATGATTCAGTTAAAAAAAAGTATTCAACATGAGTACATAAAAGCCTGGAACCTTGACTGATTAGTAATTTAGATAACTCTAGGAGAATGAGAATAAGGGGTTATGAAAATATAACTTTATTATGATGCAATTCACATACATACAATTCACTCATTTTAATGGTTTTTAGTATAGTCACAGATCTGTACAACCATTATCATAGTCAACTTTAGAACATTTTCAGTCACTCCCAAAAGATACCTTATATCTATTATCACTCACTCTTCTTTCTCTCCTTCTTCCAGCCCCTGGCAGCCATTAATCAACTTTCTATCCTTATGGATTTGCCTATTTCTATGGATTCCATTCACAAAATACATGAGTAGCTTTTTCCCTTTAGCATAAAGTTTTCAAGGTTCATTCATGTTGTGGAATAACTTTATTATGCCAAATAATATTCTGTTCTATGCATATACCACACTTCGTATGTCTACTTGTAAATTGATGGACATTTGGGTGGTTTCCACTTTTTTGCTATTATGAGTAAAGCTACTGTGGACATATTTGATATGAGTTTTATTTGTATATGTGTTTTCAGTTCTCTTGGGTATATACTTAGTAGAATTGCTGGGTTGTATGGTAACTGTATACTTAAACTTTTGAGGAACTGCCAGTGTGTGTCTTGATTACTGTAGCTTTTTTTTTTTTTTTTTTTTTTAGTAGAGACAGGATTTTGCCATGTTGGCCAGGCTGGTCTCAAACTCCTGACCTCAAGTGATCCACCCACCTCGAGCTCCCAAAGTGCTGGGAATTCAGGTGTGCGCCACTGCCCCCAGTCTTGATTACTGTAGCTTTATAGTAAGTTTGAAATTGGGAATTACAAATCCTCTAAATTTGTTATTCCTTTTCAAGATTGTTTTGGCCATACTGGGTACCTTGAATTTCCATATGAATGTTAGGGGCCAGTTTGTCAATTTCTGCAAAAATTTCCAGCTGGAATTTTGTAGAAATTGTGTTGAATCCATAGATCAATTTGTGGGTATTGCCAACTTAACAAGATTAAATCTTCTGATTCATGAACGTGGGATGTCTTTCATTTTACTTAGGTCTTCTTTAATATCTTTCAACATCAGTTTTTACTTTTCAGTGTAAAGTGCCACACTTAAAAAAATTAAATCTATTCCTAAATATTTTATTCTTTTTAGATGCTATTTTAAATAGAATTATTTGCTTAATTCTAATTTGGTGTTGTTCATTTCTAGTGTCTAGAAATACAACTGAGTTTTGTATATTGATCTTGCATTTTAACATTTCTGAACTTGCTTATTTTTTCTAATAGTTTTTTTCCGTGAATTTCTTAGGATTTTCTACATACAAGATCATATCATCTACAAATAAAGATAGCTTTACTTCTTCCTTTCTAATAAGGATGCCATTTATTTCTTTTGCTTATCTAATTACCCTGGCTAGAACCTGTAGTACAGTGTTGAATAGAAGAGGAAAGAGAAGATTCTTATGTTGTTCCTGATCTTAGGTGGGGAACATTCAGTCTTTTAGCACATGAGGTGTTAACTGGAGATTTTTTGAGTAGATGCCCCCCACATTATCAGATCAAGGAAATTTGCATCTATTCCTAGCTCACTGAGTATTCTTATCATATCTGAGGTGTTTGGTTTTGTCAAATGCTTTTTCTGTGTCTATTGAAATGAACATGGTTTTCTTCTTGGTCCCCTATTCTAGTGATATGTGTTAATTGATTTTCAGGTGCTAAATGAACCTTCTATTCCTAGAATAATCCCACTTGATCGTGTTGTATAATCCTTTTACATGTTACTGAATTTGGTTTGACAGCATTTTATTGAGGACTTTTGCATCATATCCATAAGAGATATTAGAAGTTTTATTTTCTTGCAAAGCCTTGGTCTGTGTTTGCTATCTGAATATTACTGGCCTTGTAGAATAAGCTGGAGAATGTTCCCTCCTTTTCTGTTTTTTGGCAACAGTCTGTCAAGAATTGGTATTCATTTTTTACGTATTTGATAGAATTCACTAGTGAAACTGTCTGGGCCTTGACTTTTCTTCCAGGTGGTTTTAAAATTACTAATTTAATCTTTTTACTGTTATGGCTTTATTTAGATTTTGTATTTCTTTTTGATTCAATTTCAGTAGATTATTTCTTTCTAAGAATTTGTCCATTTTCTCTAAGTTATCTAATTGCTTAGCATAAAATGGTCCAGAGTGTTCCCTTATCATACTTTTTATTTCTGTAAGGTTGGTAGTAATGTTCCCTCTTTCATTTCATATTTTTAGCAATTTGAGTCTTCTCTCTTTTTTCTTTGTTGATCTAACTGAAGGTTTATCCATTTTGTCTATATTTTCAGATAAACAACTTTGGTTTTGTTGATTTTTCTCGATTGCTTCTCTATCTCTCTGTCATTAATTTC
>NW_022326310.1:0-1451 GCF_002776525.5 Piliocolobus tephrosceles | reverse complement strand
GCTGCATATTAAATCATTCCCCAAATTTACAAATTAACTCTTCCTATGATGTTTTACATGTCTGGAGTTGGTTAGAATCAACTAATAAGTACTTGCTTAGGGTCCCTCATGTAGTTGAAATTACATGCCAGAGAAGGCTGGAGTCATCTGAGTCCTTGACGAGCTGGACAACCAAAAGGACTCATTCACGTGACTGTCAATTTGTGCTGGCAATCACTGAGCACGCAGCTACGACTCTACACTATTATCTTAGCTCGGTTGTCTTCACGGCCTCTGCATGTGACTTGTGCTTCTCACGGAATACCGCCTGGGTTCTGAGAGCAAGTATGACAGGAAGCAGCTTTCCAATAGAGACAAAGCCAATTTTGCCAGTCCTTTTCAAGAGTTGCCTAGAAGTTGCACAGCATTACTTCCATTGCATTTGATTGGTTAAGCAGTCACAGGCCAGTCCAGATTTAAAGGAGAAGGGGAGGGAGCCAAGATGGCCTATCAGACAAAGCTAGGAGGAACACTGGGAAGATTGGCACACTCTGAGCAGATTTTTTAAGGGAAGCCATTGAGAATGGATGGAGGGGGGACATGGATGCTGAGTTGCAAAGGGAGAAAGCTGGAAACCTTGGATGGCGCTAGTGAGCACTAGGACTGCTTCCTGGCCTCCAGTAACTCCTAGTGAAGGAGTAAGCTGAAAAGGCAAGGAACGGCATATTCTCACCATGGACCTCAGAATCTTAGCTGCAGGCAACCTGAAGACCCTCACAGACACATGAGTTGGCAGAGAGCTGCTTAAAGAGGTTACAGGGGTGGGAGTCCATCCTGTATATAGTCCAGAGAGGTTGATGGGAGAATGTCAGGAGTGCAGTACAATCAAGGATGCCCATCCCCTAAGGCTTGACATGCTCCTATAGGAGACTTTAGCCATAAGGTGACTGTTGGACCTAGACAGAGCAGATTGGTCTTGCCTGTGAGACAGGGCCAGTCTGATCTGAGTGTTCTCCTGTCCACTTGCCTCTCCTGGGGCCCCAGCCTGGCTGTGCCCACTTGCAGCACAGCTTTGGATGCCCAACCAGGGTGCCTCTCAGTGCCCGCATTATAGTTGTTTTACCAGAAGACCACACCTGACCATCAGAGAGCTCCAGTAGACCAGCCACTGCCAACATGTGCCAGCCTACCTGCAGCGTCCCTGCACGCTACCCTCCTCCCTCTGAAGCCTTTCCCTACCATTTTGCCAGTACACACTTGAACATAGCCATTTCCACACTGCTTTGCTGGCACACACGGTGGCTTCCTCCCCACACCCTGCCAGCCTGCATATAAGCACAGACCCCACCAAACACTGCTGCAGGTGGAAGGACAACTACTACCCCACCCATCCCCTGATGATGTGTAGGCACTCAGCCATGCCATCATTACCGGTGGGAACGCTCACTCAGATTCCAGCAACCTTACCCCTA
>NW_022326309.1:0-4080 GCF_002776525.5 Piliocolobus tephrosceles | reverse complement strand
AAAAGGTCAGTGACAGAGGTAATGTGATCCCTTATTTCTCTGTATGGGTATAGCTGAAAATAAATGTGCAAATGGATTTTTCCAGTTGGATTTTTTTTTCTGCTTAGTTTTTAGTGCAAAGTTCATTGATATTTGTTGCTATTTGTCTGTTTGCTACAGCTAAAAGGGAACATTACAGGTTTGACTGGTTGATTGAATTCATTTGCTGGTAATTTTTGAAGATAATATTAATAGTAGTGGCATTACAGTGTCATGACTGAGCACCCATAATTCACCAGGCCCATAGGGGTTGTGTGGTGTGTGCCTGTGCGTGTGTGTGCCTGTGTGTGTGCGCCTGTGTCTGTGCGTATGTGTGCCTGTGCATGTGTGTGCCTCTGTATGTGTGTGCGCCTGTGCGTGTGTGTGCCTCTGTGTATGTCCGCCTGTGTGTGTGTGCCTGTGTGTGTGTGTGTGCTCATACACATTCACAGGTGCATATTCTCTGAAGTGACCGGGGCTGAACCTTTGCTTGTATTTTATTAGACGGGTGAAGCGCCAGGCCTGTGACTGAGTGAGTCAGATAGAACATTGTGATTTACCTTTATAGCTACAAGATACTGACAGAAGAAATGTGAAATAGCACTAATATATTAGTCCAGCATGATGGGTAGATGTAAAATAATTTAACCTTGAATATAATTTATTCACATGAATAAGGCTTCAGGGCACAGTGAATAAAAGGCTCAAGACATGGATTCAAATCTCCTTCCTACTAATCAATTGTGTGTACACTTTTAGGGAAGTTATGTCATTTCCCAGTATTTATCTTCCCAATCTGTTAAATAAAAGTAATAATATCTACTATTCCTTGTTTGTAAGAAGAACAAACAAGATAACATTAAATGCTTTTAGCGTGTTTTCTGACATACAATGAGTACTTAATTGCTATTCATTTTTATTATGGTTGATATATATGTTAGATCTTAATACCTTAGAACAACATCCAAATGTCCTTCAAAATTTTTATGCTCTCCTTCTCCCAACACTGGTACCATCTACATCTTTCTTTAATAGATTATTAACACCATAATTGTTTTAAATTTTCAGAACAGTTGCAAAGATAGTGCAGAGTTCCTGGATACCTATCCTCCAGTTTCCCCCATTGTTAACATCTTACATTATTATATACTTTGTCGCAAGTAGAAACTAAGACTCATATACTACCATTAACTAAACCTGCTTTATTTGGGGTCCACTAGTTTTTCTTGTTGGTGTTCTTGTTGTTGTTTTCTTGTGTTACCTTTCTGTTCCAGGGTTCCATTCACAATCCCACATTCTATTTAGATATCATGTCTTTTTGACTTCCTCTGGTCTATGAGACTTTCTCATACTTTTTTTTTTAATGACCCCAACAGTTCTGACGGGTACTGGCTGGATATCTGATAGAAATTTCCTTATTTGGATCTGCCTGATGTTTTTCTCATGGTTAGACTGGTGTTATATACGGGCTTGGAGTATTAAACCATGGAGGTAAAATGCTGTCCCCACTACATCATATGAAGGGCATTTAATAATAGCAATGACTTGTCACTGCTGATGTGATGTTTGTCAAATTTCTCCACTGTAAAGTTCCTCTTTCTCTCCCTTTCCATATAGTATCCTTGAAGCTAATCATTCAGTGGAACCTACTCTAAAGAGGAAGGAGTTAAGTTCAAGATTTTGGAAATATTGATTCAAGACTTTCACTTTCTTGGCTCACTTGCCAGATGGCCTTGGATAAATCTGTTTCCTTTTGGAAATTGATTTTTCTCATCCATGAATGGAGCTATAAATATTCAGTCATCTGTTGTAAAATATCACAGAGGATAATAAAATATAGATTCTTTGGTCCCTAAGAGTGTCATGTAAATATAAAGTGATATGATTTATTACTACTAACATCAATCACATCCACCTCCAAGGTTTAAAGTGATGAAAACATGAGAGATGGTATAAAAGTGCCTTTTTAAAGTTTTTGTTTTAAGTTCATTTAAGCGGGTAACCTTATTAGAATTTCATGTCAGTGCGTACATGTTTTTGGTTTCTGTTTTCCAGGTTGGTTTCCATTGTAGATGTGCTGAATAACACTGTAACCACAGTCGCTAGACACAGTGCCTTTTTAAATTAAAATTAAATAAAATCAATTCAGTTCCCCAGTCACAATAAACATAGTATGGCCACAAGTGGCCGGTGGCTACTCTTCAGCAGCACTGATAAAGTATTTCCATCATTACAGGGAATTTGACTGGACAATGGTGCCATGTGAGGCACAGCCTCCTCTCATCTCTGAATTCTTTTTTCCTACCTCCTATCATGTATCTGATTCTTTGTGTGACTCTCTGCTCCTTTCTTCAGAAGGTTTACAGGGCTTCCTGTAAGCAAGTCATTAGATGTATCCCTTTGTAAAAGGTCATACCCCATTAAACAACAGCAGCAAGTATAATACTTACTGTCAGCGGTTCCATGAATTATTAATATATTTTCTTCTTTCAAGCCATGAATATTATGTAGCACACTGGCTGCCTATAAAGGAAAGTACAAATATCTGTACCTATAGATCTAAATAAGCAATTGAACTGAATTTTTAGAACGTAAATACTCCTCTTTCTTTGTTATTTTCAAATTAGTTACCTGGTAAATGCTTTCTTCCTTGGATGGCATCCCAAGGTATCTTTCAGAGAAAGCTGAGGCTGTGACCCAATAAAACAGACATTCAAGAACAAACTAAAAACTATTTGACTAGTATATTTCATTATTTTTTTCATTTTACATTTAATTGTCATGCTTTAGTAAAATCAACTGAATCAAGGAGGAGATCAACAGTTCAAAACAGGCACTAATAACATATGATAAATGAGCTCAATTGAGCTATTTTAAATTGGGCTTTTGTTTTCCACAAATCAATACATTATATTAGGTCAGTCTGTAGAAAGTACTCACCATAAAATTTCAAGTCTGTGATAGGTGCAACCACTGATCCACATTTAAAAAGCTTTTCATCTGATTTTAAGATCATTGATGCAATATAGCCACCATAACCCTAGGGGAGAAATATGTATATGTGTGTGTGTGTGTGTATATATATATCACACACACATATTTATATATAACAACTATGCCTGGAGATATTTTTAGCTTTTGATCAATGTTTGGTACTGTACATCATATCAGAATGTCTCAGATTTGATAAAAAAAAGCTAAAATCATTTTGTGGAATTAAAATTTTTGAACATTTGTTTAAATTGTTATATAACAGCTGTTTTAATAAGCCTTAAGTGAAATATGAAATTAATTACATCACCAAATGTCAAATATTTGCTCCATGATTTCATAACACACATCTGGAAATTGCCCCAAATAATTTGAGGTTAGGGAAATAAAGCACTTGCTACATCACATATATTTTTCCCCTAATTATATATATATATATATATGTAATAAAATATTGAAATAATGGTGATTATATAGAATTTAAAAATACGAATGAAATTTTGAAAATGTATCACCAAAAATATAGATTGTTTTAATTTCTTACAGGATTCAGAACATGTCAGCCCAAAATAAGGCTGCAATCAGACTATGTCACCGGAACTATGCCTCTCTAGCTTAGGATTATTTTGAGCTAGATATTTTGAGATACTGCAGACACAGAAAGAGTACTGAAAACAAGGCTGGAAGTTGCCCTTTTGTAAGATACATTTACGTCTATAAAGGAAATTTATAGACGTTTTCAAGGGTTTCTCTTTCTCTCTCTTTCTCTCCCTCTCCTTCTGCACCAGGAAGAGAAGAATAACTACATCACTGAAGACTCAATAAATGGAGAAGGAATTGACTTAAGTATACATAACAAACTTTGCTTGTGTTTTGCTTTTCCTGGTCATCTCTCTTAACAAAGCCTTTTCCCACATCCTTATTCCTTTGTTTCAGAGAATGATAGTTTTTGCATCTGAGGTCTAAGTTCTTTGAGATCTGCTCTAGAGATCTGCCCATTTTTCTTGGTTCTGTCCCATTAAGGAGGTATTTATGTTATGAAGCTTCTGTTTTTCTGTTGTTTGGTTGTGT
>NW_022326308.1:0-22158 GCF_002776525.5 Piliocolobus tephrosceles | reverse complement strand
GAAATTAATGACAGAGAGATAGAGAAGCAATCGAGAAAAATCAACAAAACCAAAGTTGTTTATCTGAAAATATAGACAAAATGGATAAACCTTCAGTTAGATCAACAAAGAAAAAAGAGAGAAGACTCAAATTGCTAAAAATATGAAATGAAAGAGGGAACATTACTACCAACCTTACAGAAATAAAAAGTATGATAAGGGAACACTCTGGACCATTTTATGCTAAGCAATTAGATAACTTAGAGAAAATGGACAAATTCTTAGAAAGAAATAATCTACTGAAATTGAATCAAAAAGAAATACAAAATCTAAATAAAGCCATAACAGTAAAAAGATTAAATTAGTAATTTTAAAACCACCTGGAAGAAAAGTCAAGGCCCAGACAGTTTCACTAGTGAATTCTATCAAATACGTAAAAAATGAATACCAATTCTTGACAGACTGTTGCCAAAAAACAGAAAAGGAGGGAACATTCTCCAGCTTATTCTACAAGGCCAGTAATATTCAGATAGCAAACACAGACCAAGGCTTTGCAAGAAAATAAAACTTCTAATATCTCTTATGGATATGATGCAAAAGTCCTCAATAAAATGCTGTCAAACCAAATTCAGTAACATGTAAAAGGATTATACAACACGATCAAGTGGGATTATTCTAGGAATAGAAGGTTCATTTAGCACCTGAAAATCAATTAACACATATCACTAGAATAGGGGACCAAGAAGAAAACCATGTTCATTTCAATAGACACAGAAAAAGCATTTGACAAAACCAAACACCTCAGATATGATAAGAATACTCAGTGAGCTAGGAATAGATGCAAATTTCCTTGATCTGATAATGTGGGGGGCATCTACTCAAAAAATCTCCAGTTAACACCTCATGTGCTAAAAGACTGAATGTTCCCCACCTAAGATCAGGAACAACATAAGAATCTTCTCTTTCCTCTTCTATTCAACACTGTACTACAGGTTCTAGCCAGGGTAATTAGATAAGCAAAAGAAATAAATGGCATCCTTATTAGAAAGGAAGAAGTAAAGCTATCTTTATTTGTAGATGATATGATCTTGTATGTAGAAAATCCTAAGAAATTCACGGAAAAAAACTATTAGAAAAAATAAGCAAGTTCAGAAATGTTAAAATGCAAGATCAATATACAAAACTCAGTTGTATTTCTAGACACTAGAAATGAACAACACCAAATTAGAATTAAGCAAATAATTCTATTTAAAATAGCATCTAAAAAGAATAAAATATTTAGGAATAGATTTAATTTTTTTAAGTGTGGCACTTTACACTGAAAAGTAAAAACTGATGTTGAAAGATATTAAAGAAGACCTAAGTAAAATGAAAGACATCCCACGTTCATGAATCAGAAGATTTAATCTTGTTAAGTTGGCAATACCCACAAATTGATCTATGGATTCAACACAATTTCTACAAAATTCCAGCTGGAAATTTTTGCAGAAATTGACAAACTGGCCCCTAACATTCATATGGAAATTCAAGGTACCCAGTATGGCCAAAACAATCTTGAAAAGGAATAACAAATTTAGAGGATTTGTAATTCCCAATTTCAAACTTACTATAAAGCTACAGTAATCAAGACTGGGGGCAGTGGCGCACACCTGAATTCCCAGCACTTTGGGAGCTCGAGGTGGGTGGATCACTTGAGGTCAGGAGTTTGAGACCAGCCTGGCCAACATGGCAAAATCCTGTCTCTACTAAAAAAAAAAAAAAAAAAAAAAGCTACAGTAATCAAGACACACACTGGCAGTTCCTCAAAAGTTTAAGTATACAGTTACCATACAACCCAGCAATTCTACTAAGTATATACCCAAGAGAACTGAAAACACATATACAAATAAAACTCATATCAAATATGTCCACAGTAGCTTTACTCATAATAGCAAAAAAGTGGAAACCACCCAAATGTCCATCAATTTACAAGTAGACATACGAAGTGTGGTATATGCATAGAACAGAATATTATTTGGCATAATAAAGTTATTCCACAACATGAATGAACCTTGAAAACTTTATGCTAAAGGGAAAAAGCTACTCATGTATTTTGTGAATGGAATCCATAGAAATAGGCAAATCCATAAGGATAGAAAGTTGATTAATGGCTGCCAGGGGCTGGAAGAAGGAGAGAAAGAAGAGTGAGTGATAATAGATATAAGGTATCTTTTGGGAGTGACTGAAAATGTTCTAAAGTTGACTATGATAATGGTTGTACAGATCTGTGACTATACTAAAAACCATTAAAATGAGTGAATTGTATGTATGTGAATTGCATCATAATAAAGTTATATTTTCATAACCCCTTATTCTCATTCTCCTAGAGTTATCTAAATTACTAATCAGTCAAGGTTCCAGGCTTTTATGTACTCATGTTGAATACTTTTTTTTAACTGAATCATTCTAGCATTCAGCTACTCTTTAGATAATTATCTGTTAACAGAAACACTGCTGCCAAAATGTTCCACATGCCTGGAAATGTCCCAGGTAATCAGTCATAAAGATAAACACAGCGTTTTGAAAGAGAGGCAGAATTTTAAAGCCATTGTAGACATTGGCCTAAGTCATGTATTTTAAAAAGTGCCTATTAAGAATGACTTGGCATTTTGGGGCCGGGCGCAGTGGCTCATACCTGTAATCCCAGCACTTGGGGAGGCCAAGGCGGGGGGATCACGAGGTCGGGAGATCAAGACCATACTGGCTAACACAGTGAAACCCCGTCTTTACTTGAAAAATACAAAAAATAGCCAGGTGTTGCGGCGCGCGCCTGTAGTCCCAGCTACTCAGGAGGCTGAGGAAGGAGAATGGCATGAAACTGGGAGGCAGAGCTTGCAGTGACCTGGGATCATGCCGCTGCACTCCAGCCTGGGTGACAGAGTGAGACTCCATCTCAAAAAGAAAAAAAAAAGGAATGACTTGGCATTTGGAGGCTTTTATTCCACTGACTTGCCTAGAATGAACCCACAGCTCAACCAAGAAAGGCTGAGATTTCACCCTGAATGAGCATTCCTTGCAAAGACCCCTATAGGGAGACAAACAGCTCAGAGGGTGGGCACAGGATCCTTGCTGTCCTCCACACATCCAGGCGGGGACCCTGCTGCGTAGACACCATTGGATTCACTTGGAATTGATTTAGATCAGAGTTTCTCAATTTCAGCACTCGTGACATTTTGAGCCAGAGTAATTCGTTGTTAGGTATTTTCCACACATTGTACAACTTTCTGTGGGGTCAGTTGCTATGTTTCCTTTTTCATTTCTGATTTTATCTTAGTGTTTTCTCTTTTTCTTAGTCTAGTTCAAGGTTTGCCAATTTTGTTTATGTTTATTTATTTATTTATTTTATTATACTTTAAGTTCTAGGGTACATGTGCACAACGTGCAAGTTTGTTAAATATGTATGCATGTGCCATGTTGGTGTGCTGTACCCATTAACTCATCATTTACATTAGGTATATCTCCTAATGCTATCCCTCCCCCCCTCCCCTCCCCACAATAGGACCCAGTGTGTGATGTTCCCCTTCCTGTGTCCAAGTGATCTCATTGTTCAATTCCCACCTATGAGTGAGAACGTGCAGTATTTGGTTTTCTGTTCTTGTGATAGTTTGCTCAGAATGATGGTTTCCAGCTGCATCCATGTCCCTACAAAGGACATGAACGCATCCTTTTTTATGGCTGCATAGTATTCCATGGTGTAAAATGTGCCACATTTTCTTAATCCAGTCTGTCACTATTGCCAAATTTGTTTATCTTTTTTTTTTAATAAACAACTTTTTGTTTCATTGGTCTTTTGCATTGTTTATTTAGTCTCAATTTAATTTATTTCTTCCCTGATCTGTATTATTTCTTTCCTTCTATAAATTTTGAGTTGGTGTACTTTTGCTTTTTTAGTTCCTTGAGGTGCATTGTTAGGTTGTTTATTCGAAATCTTTCTCCTTTTTGGTTGTAGGCACTTATTGTTAAAAACTTCTCTCTTAGTTCTGGTTTTGCTGTAGCCCATAGATTTTGATACATTGTATTTCCATTTTCATTTGTTTCAAGTAATTTTTAAATTTCCTTTTTAATTTCAGGACAATCTAATTATGAAGTTAATAAGCAAAAGTTATGCATTTAGTTAATGATTTCATACTATTGGTTGAATCAAAGCTATTTATTCCTTCTCCTTGGAGTCTGGGGTATTGGAAAAAAGTAAATGAAAGTTATTTATTCTTGTTACAAAGAAATAGTTGGCATAAGAGAGAAAAAATATTTCTGCAGCTTGGTACCAATCATATTAGTTTTTCAAAAAGTTGTACTCAGTTATATTGAGAAACTGAGCTATTGTGAATGTACTTTTTGAGCCCTGTGACCCTATATCTGGTGCTTGACCTCGTTTGTATCTCAACTGTATTCCCAGCATGTCCTCCTAGAGAACATTCTGTATTATGATATGTAATTATCAACATGCATTTTTAATTATTAGGAATTAAATTAAAGTGATCAGAATAGAATTTCTTTTGTCTAATAGTCAAACCATTTCAACACTATGAAAAAAAGTGTGTCTTTGGACAGATGGAAATGTCTGGAACCAGATAGAGGTGTCAGTTGCAAAACATGAATGTGCTAAATGCCATGAAATTGTTCACTTTAACATGGTTAATATTATGTGACTTTGTTGCAATAAATTATTTAAGACAGAAATACAAAGGATCATTAGAGACTATTGTGAACTACTATGTGCCAACAAATTAGAAAACCTAGAGGAAATGGATACATTTCTGAACACACACAACCTACCAAGACTAAACAAAGAAGAAATAGAAAACCTCAACAAACCAATATAAGTAATAAGATTGAAGCAGTAATAAAAAGTCTTCCATTCAAAAAGCCCAGGACCGGATGGATTCACTGCTGAATTCTACCAACCATTTTTCAAAGAACTAATACCAATTCTACTCAAACTATTACAGAAAAATGAAGAGGACAGAATACTTCCAAACTCATCCTATGAGCCCAGTGTTACCCTGATACCAAAACCAGACAAGGGCACAACAAAAAAAGAAAACTGCGGGCCAGTACCTCTGATGAACATAGATGCAAAAATCTCAACAAAATACCAGCAAACCAAATCCAGTAACACGTTAAGCTACTTAATCATGATCAAGTGGGACTCATCCCAGGATGCAAGGATGATTCAACATATACAATTCAATAAATGTGATACATGTACTGATATATTGATATTAATACACTGACAGAATTAGCACAAAACTCATACGATCATTGTAGATGCTGAAAAAACATTCAACAAAATTCAGCGTCCCTTTATGATAAACACTCTCAATAAACTGGCTACAGAAGGAACACACCTCAAAACAATAAAGGCCATATATGATAAACCCACAGCTAACATCATACCGAAAAGGGTAAAACTGAAAACTTTTCCTCTAAAATCTGGAATAAGACAAAGATGCTGACTGTCACCACTGTTATTCTTCATAGTACTGGAAGTCCTATCCAAAGCAATTAAGGAAGACGAAGAAATAAAGGGCATCCAAGTTGGAAAGGAAGAAGTCAAATTCTTCTTCTTCTCAGATGACATAATATATTTAGAAAAATTTAAGCATTCCATCAAAAAGCTGTTAGAACTGACAAGGAAATTCAGTAAAGTTGCAGGATACAAGATCAACTTATGAAAATCAGTAGCATTTATAAATGCCAACAGAGAAAAAACTGAAAAGGAAATCAATGCCATTTACAAAAGCTACAAAGAATATATAATACCTAGGAACAAATTTAACTAAGGAAGGGAAAAATCTGTACAAGGAAATGAGGATGAAGACCAAATATATAATTCACAATATTACAGTCCTATGTTTTCTTTATCCATTCATATGTTGATGTGTGCTTAGGTTGACTCCATATTTTGGCTATTGTGAACAGTGCTATAATAAACATGGGAGTGCAGATATCTCTTCAACATATTTTTTTTTATTTTGGAAATATACCCAGCAATGGGATATATTGGGGCAGTTCTATTTCTGTTTTTTGTTTTGTTTTTTGTTTTTTAGAATCTCCATACTGTTCTTCATAGTGGCTGTACTCATTTATATTCTTCAAATGTAAATTAGGGACTGAGCCCCATCTCTGTGGGACCTGATGCTATCTTCAGGTGGACACTGTCAGAACGGAAGTAGAGGACACCCAGCTGGTATCTAGCAGAATTGCCTGCTTGCTTGGTGTAGAGAGAAAAAAAGAAAACCCACACATTGGTTCACAGAAGTCTTCTGTGTTGTTTGTTTTTGAGTGAGAAAACAGGAAAAACTCTTTGAGTTTTTTGTTGGTTTTGTTTTCCACTCACAGATAGTACATATGCACAATGGAAAATTATTCAGCCATAACAAAGAATGAAGACCTGTCATGTGCAGCAACATGAATGTAACTGGAAGTTATTGTGTTAAGTGAAATAATCTAGGCACAGAAAGACAAATACCACATGTTCTCATTTATATGTGGGAGCTAAAAAAGTGGATCTCATGGAGGTAGAGAGTTCACTGGTAATTACCAGAAAGTGGAAAGGGTAAGTAGGAAAGTAGGGGGGAAAATGGTTGGTTAAAATTTAAAAAAGAAAAAGAAGAAAGAAATAAGATAAAATAAAATCTGTAATACTCCAAAAACTTTGACAGAAAAGAGAAAAACATCTAAACGGCCAATAAAGAACACTGATCAAAAAAAAAAAGAAGAAGAATGCCGGGCACGGTAGCTCACGCCTGTAATCCCAGCACTTTGGGAGGCTGAGGCGGGTGGATCACAAGGTCAAGAGATCGAGACCATCCTGGCCAACATGGTGAAACCCCATCTGTACTAAAATACAAAAATCAGCTGGGCATGGTGGCACACGCCTATAGTCCCAACTACTCAGGAGGCTGAGGCAGGAGAATCGCTTGAACCGGGGAGGTGGAGGTTGCAGTGAGCTGAGATCACACCAGTGCACTCCAGCCTGGGTGAGAGTGAGACTCTGTCTCAAAAGAAAAGAAAAGAAAAGAAAAAGCGTTGGTTAATGGGCACAAAAATACCCTTAGATAGAATGAGTAAGTCCAAAGTGCGACAGCACAGTAGGGTGACTACAGTTAACAAGAAAGTATTCTGCAGTTCAAAATAGCTAGAAATGAAGAATGGGAATGTTCCCAACATAAGGAATGAATAAATGTTCAAGGTGATGGATATCTTAATTACCCTGATTTGATCATTGCACATTGTATACATGTATCAAAATATCACATGAACCCCCAAAATGTGTACAACTATATTATGTCCCAATAAAAAGACTTCTGACATTCTAAGTTTTTATTTCATGCCCCAGACTCCCTGGAACCAGTTCAGGTATCCCCATCTCCTCACCCTTGCCTTTTCAGAGTGGCTACTGCCAACTGTTCAATTTGTTCACAGAGAAATCAGCAGGTGTAAAGAAGAGAGGTAAGGGTCTTTGGGACCTGTTTGAGGCTTTCTCTCTGATAAAAAGAGGAACTGAAAAAGAAAATCTGGCATAAAAGATAGAGGGAGTTGCCTGAAGCCTTTCAAAGGTATAAATATTTAAATTAAAATTTAAAACTCACAGATTTTTATTTTCCAAAGTAACTCTGGGCCCTTTTCCTACATGTCAGGGGG
Organism: Piliocolobus tephrosceles; assembly: GCF_002776525.5. Lineage (NCBI taxonomy): Eukaryota > Metazoa > Chordata > Mammalia > Primates > Cercopithecidae > Piliocolobus > Piliocolobus tephrosceles. The sequence continues at coordinate 14,493 of NW_022326308.1, read as the reverse complement.
CCATCTGTAAACACTTGCCGTAGGTCAGAAACCATCCCCCTTTTGCTGAAAAGGCCATATAGTAAATGTGTAGGCTTTGCAGACCAAATATATCCATGGCACATATTCTTCATTGTTAAATTGTTTTAAAACTATAAAAACCATTCTTACTCTGGGCCATATAAAAACAGTTCTCAGCCGGGCGCTGTGGCTCACGCCTGTAATCCCAACACTTTGGGAGGTCGAGGTAGGCGGATCACGAGGTCAGTTAACCATCCTGGCTAACATGGTGAAACCCCGTCTCTAATAAAAACACAAAAAATTAGCCAGACAAGGTGGCGGGCACCTGTAGTCCCAGCTACTCAGGAGGCTGAGGCAGGAGAATGGCGTGAACCCAGGGGAGGAGCCTGCAGTGAGCCGAGATTGCGCCACTGCACTCCAGCCTGGGCGACAGAGCGAGCCTCCGTCTCAAAAACAAACAAACAAACAGGTCTCAACATAAAAGGAAACAAAAAACAAACAAACAAACAAAAACAGGCCTTTGGGCAGATTGGGCTCACAGGCTGTAGTTTGCTGGTCCTTGGCTTAAGGTCCAGAGACAAAGCATGCGACAGAGTCGGGAAAATTGATTTTAACCCGGACCTGTTCCCTTAGTCAAGCCTTCACCTCTGTTTGAAATGGGACATTTCTAAGGCTCATTCAATGATTATGTGACTGTCCCCAGATTACCTAACTAAGCAAATCTACTATTGCCAAGCATGAGCCCTGTCTTCATCCAAATGCCTATATACCACTTCAGCCTCAGGTCTCCTGTGTGTCCCCGCTGCTCTGAGCCAGGTATCACTTTCCCACCACCGTTTCTCCAGGAAATCCTCCAAGGGACAGTCGGCTCAAGGATCCAAATAAGTGAGGGAGAACAGAGCCTGGAAGAAACAAGGCAGCCCAAAAGAAATAAACCCACCAACCTCAGACAGGTCTTTCCTCTTCTTACAGTTGGTACCTCCAATGAAGACCATGTTGGGCATGACTGGCCTAGGATACTCAAGTACAAAGTCATATCTTAACAGCCAAATAGAGACCTTCTGATATAAGGTGATTACATCCACATCTCTCTTGAGGACCGTTGATGCGAGATCATCGTACTTTGAAAACAGACAATAAAATACATAGGGCTCCAACAAATTAACGAGGAAGTTGGCCACTCGTTGGGAAAAAGTCATGTGGTCTGAAAACTTTGTGTAGCACCTGGGAATATAGGACACAGGGTTTGGGCTTCTGCTGAATGTATGCTCCAGGGAACATGGAAAACCCCTGAAGAGGTACACGGAGGGTAGGCCCAAATACTCAGCCAGGATCACCCCACAGGGTAAGGCTGGGTCTGTGAAAAGAGCATCGAACTTGCTCTCCTTGAGAAAGTTCAGGGTGTCCACGTCCTGCAGGAGGCTCTGGCAGTTGATGAAGTACATGCCAACAACGATCATGTTATTCCTGTACTCTGTCTGAGGAGCAGTCAGGAATGATGGCTCAACAAAGTGACTGTTTCCAAACAATTGGTAACGGTTCTTCATCTCTTCTGGGTCATGCGGCACTGGATAGATTTTTCTTGTGTAGTATTTGGATTCTTTCAAAAGCAAATTGACTTCAGGCACCACCACTACAACGTCATGCCCCCGGGCACCCAGAACCTCAACTATATCCTTCATACTAAGCCAGTGGCTTCCATCCTGAGGGATCACCAGCAGCTTGTCACCTACAACCATGCCCCAAAGTGCTAAGAAGAAAACCCCTGCAGAAATTCTCTGAAATGCACAAAGAAGGCAGGCCATCCTGGAAACAGTTAAAGTAACAACAGTAATAAAGAGTTTTCACGCTCCAAATCACAGGGCTCCTAGCTATTTTCCCTAAACTAACCACTGCTTTTCACAGGCCCTGTCTACCTCTCTCTTGCTCTGAATTTTGCCCTTTAATATGTAAGAACCCAAATTAATATTTAACCATTTTAAGCACACAGTGAATATGGATCAACTATGCCCCATATCAACTTTCACCTGAACTTCCAGGATTTTCTCTTCATCTCCACCAGTCTGCCTCTCCCTCTCTGAAAAGTTATAGCAACACTTTGAAGATAACTTGGAGAGACCCCTGGAGACCCCCTGCCAATTCTCTATCCCGAACTTGCTGGATTCCTTATCATTGACGTTGTCTGTTATGTCCATCATGTGTGGGGATTTTATTTCACATGGACCTATTCTCTAACACCAGCTGGGTATCCTACAATTCAATTCCATTCTGAATTGAATTCTGAGTTAGCACGGACCCCACAGGTTAAGGGCTCAGTCCTACAAGACTGCCTCCTCTTCAGACACCAATTGCAAATAGTAGGTTCCCAGGTTACCCACAACTTCTGTCTGACTTGGCGAAAATCAGAGGTTCACACGCTCTCTTTCTTGGAGTCAATCATTTGCTAGAATGACTCACAGAACTGAAGAAAACAGTTTACTTACCAGGTTTGGTTTATCACAAAGGATATCGCAAACAACACAGATGAATAGCCAGAGGAAAAAGTACAAAGAACAAGGTATGGGGATAAGGCCATGGAGCCCCATCTGCCATCTCTGGGTGCCCCACCCTCCACACCTTCAGCAACCTAAAAGCTCTCTGAACCCCGCCTTTTTGAGTTTGTATGTAGGCTTCCTTACATAGTAGGCATGATTGATTAGATCGTTGCCCACTGGTGATCAAATCAATCTTCAATCACTCTCTCCTTTCTTCCCTCTAATTGCAAGGGGTGGTTCCCTGGCAACCAGCCCTCATCCTTAGAGACTTTACATGTCCTTTACATAAACTTAAATGTGGTGGAAACGGATCTGTTTTGAAAAACAAAAGACTATCTGTTCACCTTTATCGCTCCCGCCACTTACGGTTTCAGGAGCTCTGGCCAGGAAACAAAGACAAACATATATATTTCTTATTATACATCACAATATAACAACATTCAAACTGTTACTTACTTTTAGGAAATTAAGATTTGAGAAGTGTAACTCTAGCCAGTATGTGGTGAGGTACTAGAGCTGGAGTCAGAAAGCCTGCTATCTGCTTCTGGCCCAGCCACCCATCAGCCAGGGGAGTGACTCCTCTCCTAAGCTTCAGGTTTCTCAACTGAGGCCCAGAAAGGGAGGGTCACACTGGCCCTGCCTGCTAATCCCACTGCTGAGGGTGGTCCCAGAGCAAGACCTGTGTAGAAACTAGGCTGTCGCAGTGAGAGGTGGTGCCTAGCATTACTAGAACAGACTCGCCCAGAGCTAGTCACGCACACCTGGTTGGCATGCAACGTCCTGTTCTCACCTACAAGTTTGGCATTGGAGGTGTTCTGGGGCCCAGGAAGGGACAAGCCTGAGCAACATGACTAGAGGGGCCACTCCAAGGACAGGGCTGGCCCCCACGGGGAACATAACCAGGATGCAAATTCATTGTTCAAGGCATGCGAAGACTCAGCTCAGTCCAAGCTGGGAGCAGCCTCCTAACAGGATTGCCAGCTTACAATGATCAAAGTCATGGGGGTGGCAGCATCTTGCTTTGAGTTCATCTAGATCGCAGTAAGACTCCAGGAAGGTTGCAAAGGGAACAGAGCTCAGGTCCACCTTCTTGAGCAGGCAGACGTTAGGCAGGTTTCCTTCAAAGAACAGTTTATCTAGAGGAAGAACGGCTTAAGCAAGCATGTAGGAATAGCAGGATCAAGAAATGCTACAAACTTCACATTCTTTATACTAGACCTCCACTGTGCTGTGAACATTGGTCTGGGCCCTTCCAAGCAGAGCCTTGCTCTGAAAATCCTATGGCTCATCTGTGGGTCCTGTTCTTAGTTCCACAAGTCCCTATAGAACATGAGTTGGAGGAAGGAGCTGAAGAAAAGAAACTAATATCACTATGCATATCATCCCTTGAATTCCTAACACCTTCTTGCAAATAAAGAAGGTATTAGAAAACATTTTTCTTTCTCCTGTGAGCTTTGACTATACTAAGAATGGTGTGTGTGTGTGTGTGTGTGTGTGTGTGTGTGTGTGTGTCTGCACTGGAGACTAGCCAGAAGAATCTGGCATGTCTGTTAGTCATAACGATGATCCCTAAAGAGTAGCTCCGCTGGAGACCCAGGCCTGCCCTGGTTGGTGCTGTGGGAGTCAAGGTGTCCTCAGGCATCTCCTGAGTGTCATGCAAAGACGAATTATTTTTTTCTCAGGGATTGCTGCCGACTGAATGACTCAGGCTTGGGACGTATTCCAGTGGCGTGAAAGAAGTAGATCCTAAAACAAATCTCTGTGGGCAAGAGCAGGTTTCCCAAAAGTAAATGGAGGATACCTGGCATTTTGAAAAGAGGAGAGACCCAAAGACATGCATGAAGGTAATTTCATGTTGGGGACAGGAAGGTCTGGACAGGCAGACCCTATGGAGAGGTTTGCGTCTAAGGTGCTCACTCTTTCAGACCCTTGTATGACCTATGACCCATAAGTAATGGAGCCAGGACCTACTTGCAAGATTTCAAAGGACCTGCAAATTGTTTGAGACTTAGAAAAAGAAATTTGCTGGATCTAGAATACTAAAATGGCAAAATTGAATTTATGAATATTTTATGAAATGGCTATAAGAACGTAACTACATGTCAGTCAATATCCACTACAGATTAGCTCACCAAGTTACCCAGACGTAAGTGACATGGGATGCGGGAGCAATTTAATCTATTTGATAGGCTGTGGGGTGGGGCTGCAGAAGTCAGAATGCTCTGTGCCCAGATCTTGAGGGAAGTCCAAAATGGTGAGATGAAGGAGGAATTTCTTTTAGGGGCCTGTGGTCTCCTCTAAACATGGAAATAAAGGACATTCTTGGGTTCTTTCAAAGGAAATTCCAGGCACCTACCTGGCCCTGAGAAATAAATAAGGCACTTGATAAGCAAGAAGGTAATAGTAGCCTAAAACAATAGCCAAGGATGTTAGAGTCCAGAGATGCTTGATTCCCTATAGAAACTAAAGATTACATCTTAACATATGTCCCTGAGTTGTTTTTCGGAAACCTGGACTTCCACCAAATGGATCCATTGGCAGGCAGACCTCAGATAAGGGGAACTGAGAACTGAACTCTGACAGCCATTCTTTGTTCCTGGTGGAAGTCACACTCATGAGCAAGAGCTAACATTCTTTTCTGCTAACCCCAAATTTTAAATGAAGCTTCTCTTCCTTAGCTAATTGCAAATCAGAAAATCTTTGAATTCACCTATGACCTGCAAGCCTTCATTTCTCATGACCAAACCGATGTGTAACCTCTGTGCATTGATTTGCAATTTCTTCTTGTAACTTCTGTTTTCCTAAAATATATCCTTGCCCTTAAAAACCCTTACTTGTAAGCCATCAGAGAGGTTGGGTCTTAAGTATAAGCCTCCCAATACTCCTTGCTTGGTGCCCTGCACATAAACACCTTCCTTTCTCCCATTGCAAATCTCAGTGTGGATGTTTGGCCTTACCGCACTGGGTGAGTGAACCCCAGTTTAGTTTAGTGTGATAACAATAGTCAAGTCTGAGTCACCCACACACAGGATAGGGAAGTGCAGGTAAGTATGGCTTGCCCAGCCAGACAGCTCCAGGGGCACCTGTCCTAGTAGAAGATAAGGTGTTTATAACTTCCTTCAGGGGCTTGTAACAATGTGGGTTGTGGTCCCAGGAGCAGTGGGGAGGGGCACAGGTCACTAAGTAAGCCATGACAAAGGGATTATTCAGAAGAGACATAAAGTAGGGTTTCCACTTGCCCATGTTTGTGAAGTAAAGAGACCCTGGAACACAGGGATGAAGGGAAAGATCATGCTGTGATTCCAAACATTTGGCCTCATGCTGCACCTGCCATCTTCCCTGCTTGGCACACTGTCACCCCAGCTTCTCCCAAGATTGCCACTCCTCATCCTGCAAGGTCCCCTATGATCAGCTCTCTTTGCATCCTTTTCTTTCAAAGTATGTTTCACAGTTTGTAACTAATCAATGCCTTCCTCTCCGTTAGAATGGCAAAGCCATGTTCATTTGATTATGGCCATATCCCAGTCACACAAAGACTCTCAACAGATGTTTGTTCAATGAAGGACATCTAATATTAAATTTTTTAGAAAAAGAGCCAGCTGCATGTTATTCTGTAACACCAACAAAAACAAGACTAACTCATGTTTGCTGAGGGATTCGAGACCATGTGATGTCCGAAGTCAAACCCACTCTAGGCACATTTCACTCCATGTGACATTCCCAAAAGGCCAGAGATAGGACATTTTCCAAAAAGTTTCCTGTCAACACAATCAGGCAGTCAGGTATAGAGGTTAGGCACATGGGCTCAAAAATTAGAACATCAGGGTCTATCGTATACAAATGTTCACAGTAACATTATTTTTCATGGTTGAAAACGGGAAACAACCCAAATGTCCACCAACTGATGAATGGATAAAAAAAAAAATGTGGTAAATCCACACAATGGAATATTCAGCCATGAAAAGGAATGAAATACTGATTCATGCTACAACATGGATAAGCCATGAAATTAAGTGAAAGAAGCCAGTCATAAAGGCTTCTATTTCCATGAAATGCCCAGAATATGCAAATCCATACAGACAGAAAGTAAATTATTGCTGAGGGGTAGGAGAAGGGGGAGAAATAAAGAGTGACTGCCAGTGGGCATGGGGTGTCTTTTTGGAGTGAGGAAAATGATCTGGAATTAGATATTGGTGATGGCTGATTACATCTGGGAACACATGGAAAACCACTGAATTTTATGATACATGAATTACATATCAATTTTTAAATGTTATTAATTAATTAATTTATTTATTTTGAGACAAGGTCTTAGTCTATGATCCAGGCTGGAATGGAGTGGAATAATCATGGCTCACTGCAGCCTTGACCTCCTGGGCACAGGCGATCCTCCCGCCTCAGCCTCCTGAGTAGCTGGGACCACAGGCATGTGCCACCATGCCTAGCTAACTTCAAAAAAAAATTTGCAGAGACAGTGTCTCCCTGTGTTGTCCAGGCTGGTCTCAAACTCCTGGGCTTAAGTGATCTTCCTGCCTTGGCCTCCTAAAGTGCTGTGATTACATGTGTGAGCCACCACACTCAGGCTTTTTTACTTTTTTTTTTTTTTTTTACAAAGAATGTATGGATTTGAATCCTGGCTCCCCTACTTACTTGAGCAATAACCTTGGGCAAGTCACTCAACCCCCTTGTGCCTCAGTTTCATCATCTGCAAAATAGGTCAGCCAATAATGCCAGCCTCCATGTAAGTACTCAGGGTAGCACCTGGTACCTGGCGAGTCTCCAATATATGTTAGCTTTGATTATATTTAATTTGCAAATTCTCCCTAAGGAGACAGTCCACCATCTGAAGTTTAAATCATTCAAGGGAAACTTGCATCAAGAAGACAATATTGATATCTCACCATGTTGTTTTGAAGACAGTCTGAATGCCTGGTTAAGATCATTAATCTTGTGGAGGCTGGAAATAATCGTGCTGGAAAACACGTATCACCCACACAATTACGTGTATTGTTGATTCACTGCCACATGCCAGGCATCTGCATGCATTATCATATTTAATCTAGATAACACTGAGTTTTTACCCAAGTTTACGCAAGTGTCACAGCTGAAGTACTCATGAAATCAGGCTTGGATGACTCCAGGGTCCATGTGCTCAAACACTACATTGAACTACCTCCTATAGTCCTCTAGCGTCGAAACCAAGATTTGGGGTACAACTTCCCTGCCTTGCTAATTAATTACTGACAGCTTCCCTGCATGAGTCAGCCCATGGGATGCCCCTTCTTGTTGACCCCTCTGGGGCAGGAATCACGCAGAAAAAGTGACAGAAAGGAAAGACACAGGTGGGGAAGGAGACAGAAAAGAGGAATAAAATAGGAAGGGAAAAGTAACAGGGGAGGTGGAAAGAGGAGAGTTGGAGTGTTGCATAAAATAAAGCCAGTGAGGCTGGGGAAGGCGAGATCATGGGTGACCTTCATAGCCAGTGGGAGGGTGCAGGCCAGAGGGCACCACCAGAATATCCTGAGTGGGCCAAAAGAGGTAGTGTATCATGTTTGATATCACATTATCAACATAGATTGAAGGAGAGAGAGACAGTCAAGGAAAGCAGCAGTAATCCACACTTGACTTCTGACACCAGGGATTTTAGAAAGCCACAGAAAGCTTAGGTTCTAACGCAGGTAGAAAGTTTCATAGGACAGGAAAACATAGGATGTGTCATGAGAGAGCCTCCATGTCAAGCATATGCGTGTTTATCTGCACACCTTAATAAGGGTGCCCACGTGAGTTGTCTTTTCATTCTCTTGATAGTGTCCTCCGATATATAAAAGTTTTTGTATAAAAACATTATGATAAAGATTTATCTCTTCTTTTTCTTGTTTTAATTTCTTGTACTTTTGGTACAAGAAAAAAACATCTCAGAAAACATTTCCAAATCCAAGGTCATGAATATTTTCCCTAATGTTTTCTTCTAAGAGTTTTACAGTTTTAGATTTTCTATTTGGGTCTTTGATCCATTTCAAGTTAATTTTTGTAAATGATACAAGGTAAGGGTGCAACTTCATTCTCTTGCACTTGGATATGCAGTTGTCCCAGAGCCCTCTGTTGAAGACACTATTCTTTGCCATTTCAATGGTCTTGGCACCATGGTAAAAATCAAAGCAAAGAATGTATGGGATTATTTCTGAATTGTAAATTCTATTCCATTGATCTACATGTAAAAGATTTTTTGAGACAATCAGGATAAATTTAATTATGGGTTGAAAATGAGATAATATTAAAGTTATTGATTGTCTTAGGAATTGGGGCTATGAAACAAATTTTCCTTATTTTTTATATTTAGTGAAGTATTTCATGATGAGACAACATGCCAAGATTTTCTTTTAAAAAAAGTCAAAATTTTTCTTTAAAATGAAAGAAAAAACGAAGAAAGATGAAGCAGTACAGAAAGATATTGAAAATTATTTCACCTAAGAATGGCTACATGGGTACACATTATGCTATAGCCTCTCCTCGGTATATGTTTGAAAACTTTGATAATAACAAGTTGAAATAAATAATCTTGGAGAGAGGACTAGGGCTTGCCCACTAACAGGTAAATTTGAATTGAGATCAAAAACAGAATGCGAGAGCAATGGGGAAAGCACAGATCTTTTCTTGCTGTAACCACATTCCAGCCCCAGTTCTCCAGAGCTGCACTGGCCCTAGATGGTGTTGACTGAGCCCAAATTCTTTTTTTTTTTTTTTTTTTTTTTGAGACGGAGTCTTGCTCTGTTGCCCAAGCTGCAGTGGAGTGCAGTGGCCGGATCTCAGCTCACTGCAAGCTCCGCCTCCCAGGTTCACGCCATTCTCCTGCCTCAGCCTCCCAAGTAGCTGGGACTACAGGCGCCCACCTCCTCGCCCGGCTAGTTTTTTGCATTTTTTAGTAGAGACGGGGTTTCACCGTGTTAGCCAGGATGGTCTCGATCTCCTGATCTCGTGATCCGCCCGCCTTGGCCTCCCAAAGTTCTGGGATTACAGACTTGAGCCACCACGCCTGGCCCCAAATTCTTTATAACTGGATTCAACCATCAATTCTGCTGTAATTCACCAAAAAGTCAAGAAAAGTGGAAGTGATTTTCTTTTTTTCTCATTAAAACCATTTTAAGTCTGGGTGTGGTGGCTCATGCCTGTAATCTCAACACTTTGAAAGGCCGAGGCAGGCGGATCACTTGAGGTCAGGAGTCAGAGACCAACCTGGCCAATACGGTGAAACACTGTCTGTACTAAAAATACAAAACAAAACTGTTTTAATGTTCTCCTGAATGATGATCTACCATCTTTGTTAAAGTATTTAATTACATCCCTGGGTGTAATTCCCCTGGATAGACTCAATAAGATTTTGTTGTAGGAAACCTTTCAGAAAAATAATCTCCTGTGTAGAGCTTAAGACGTTGCACACAAACACACATGCACGTACAGACACATTTGTGAACAAACACCACATACACACACACTATCATCAAGCAATGCTTTCTTTTCATCAGACAGATGAAATGCAGACTATGAATCCTGTTGGCCAAACAAGGTACAAAATACTGTATACTTTTCCAAGGCACACTCTGCCCATACGAAACAAGAAAGGATCACTATGCAGTGTCCATAAATCTTTCTATGACAATTTACTTCTGTGGTTGAGCCATATCCAGGGTTCTTTGCCAAAGGGCACTCTTTATGATCTGAATTCTTCTTTGATAATTATATTTATTTTAGATTTATAAATATATACATTTATATATAACCTTCCATATCTATAAATCCTATCATATATATATATTCTGTAAAGGTATATAAATGCATATATTTTATACACCACTGAAGATATACAAATAACCAAAATATGTAAAACTATATATGGTTCACTGTTTCATATTGTATAGATCTCTCTATCATATACCATTATAGATGGTATAGAATCATATATAGATTTCTATATCTCTAAAGCCTTTTGGGTGACCCTTTGAGCCACAACAAATTCAGCACAGGTTCAGAAAGTGGCAGGCCACACACACGCCTGGCTAGAGGCCATGAGGCTGCAGTCAATAACTGAGTGGTGGCTGGTACTGTAATTGGAGGGTAAATGGGGAGAGACACTTTGATAAGTCTATCTCTTAACGTCCTACAACTTGCATCTCCTTGCCTGGTCTTGTCAAGAGCTGAAAGTCATGTATCATTTGAAAGGCCTACAGCTGTAGTCTCCCTGCTTTTTAGAAAGAGCATGGTTGCATTTTCCCATGAGTTGGTTGAACAGTCACTCTTTCACCGAACATCTGCCAATATGTAAGAGAATATGACTGTGTTACCAAGTCTACTGAACCTTGTAAGAAGCCAGAACAATAGATAAAAATGTATACTCCATCCCTAATAAAATAATATACTTAGATGAGACACCAGATATTTCACCTGGATTTGGCAACTATGCATTTGCCAAGAATCTTACTCTTGTATTTGTCAAGACTTTTTCAATTGCAAGTGACCGAATACTAATTTAAACTGGCTAGACCAACAACATTATTCAATAATGTTTTGGAACTATATGCTCCACCAAAATAAGAAGTATAAATACTAGGGGAGGGAATAATTTGCAGATGATATTGCACACTTACACCTTGCATACTAATAAGAGAGGTTAGTAATATGATTACATACAAGATAAATGTGTAAAACTCAAAGCAGTACATTAATTATGCAGAATTAATTCAAAAGAGAAATGAGAAAATTGCCTTGCACATAATGGTTTCAAAACCAATGAAATGCAGGGGAATAAAAGTTAATAAGAAAGATAAAATACTTCTATAAAGTGTAAAATTTTATTTATGGACATAAAACAAAATCAGAATAAATAATAAGGGATTCATATTCTTGAATAGGAAGATGTAATAGCAAAAGGATGCCAATCTTATTTAATGAAAACCAAGCAACCATACTCATAGGACAATATCCTACTGAGATAAGAACAAAAATATGGAAATATATATAAAGAAAGTATATAAGAATGTTTATTATTGCTCATAAATAACAAAAGTGGAAAACACTTAAATCTCTATCAATATTAATTGGATGGAAAACTACATTGCATCCAAAGTAAAGACTATTAGGCAATTATTAAAAGAACATGTCAAATCTGTATGCATTGACCTGTAAAGATATCTTTAATTTATTGACAAGAGAAAAATCTAACATAAAAAAAATCATAGCCAGCATGATATTAGATTTTATGTTAATAAAATAGAAGTGAGAATTCACCCTAAAGATATGCATATACATAGTATAATTTCAAAAATAATTGAAAAGAATTCACACAAAACTGCTAAGAATATTTTCCCCTGGGGATAGTATAGAATTAGGAAAAGAAAAAAAAGGAAGTTTCATTTCTTACTGTGGTTTTTGGTATGTTTCCAAAAATAGCATTTAGATTGCAGCCTAGATATGATCTACAATTATATCAATTGTATACACTTACATATCAACAAGAGCTGCTTTATACAATTTGCCACTCAACAATTAAGTGAATTGGTACAAAAGAATTCCTTAAACCAGAAAGAAATTCCAATGGGACAAATGTACATGATAAATTATAGTTCAGTAAGAAATCGTCTTTAAATGTTCAAAGCCAGATTATTCTTCATGTGCTAAAGGAGAGATAACTTACCTTAGGCACTGGCTTTCCCTGATGGCAGTTGATACCACCAATGAAGACCATGTTGGGCATCACGGGTTTGGGATAGTCCAAAACAAAGTCCGTTCGCAACAGCCAAATTGATGTGTGGCTGTAGAGATCGTATGCCGTGACAGGTGTTTGAAGAATTTCAGAGGCTATTTCTAAGACATTTTTTAAAAAATAGGGGCAAAACAAATGTTTCTCCAAGTGCATGATGTGGTTCCATACCCTCTCCTTGAAAGTCATGGCATCTGAGAACCTTAAGAGACCTCTGGGGACATAGGAAAGAGGAGCAGGGCACTGTGCACCTTCTTCAAGATAGTGGCAAAATATTCCCCTGGCGAAGACCACAGAGGGGAGGGAGAAATATTTGGCAACAATTAAGCCACAGGCATCAAAAGGATCCAAAAACACTGCATCAAAAGAACTCTCCTTTAAGTAGCCTACTAATTTTTTGTCCTTAAACAAACTCCTGCAATTTGAAAAAAATAAGTCAAAAATACCACTGGATGAACTTGTTAATAGAGAAAATGCACTTCGCAGTGGTGCTGTCCACTGAGCATCGGCAAAAACCATGAACTCCCGGTCCTGATCCTCCAGAGTGTATGACGTTGAGTAAGTCTTCACTGTGCAATTCAGTGATCTTCCCAGTTGCCAACTCACCTCTGGCATGACTACGACCACCTCATGCCCCCTGAGAATGAGTTTCTCCACCACCGACCGCATGGTAAACCAGTGGCTCCCATCCATGGGCACTACCAGCAACCTCCCTGCCTCGGCAAAGCCACAGGTCAGCAGTAGACACACAGATAGGGGAAGAAGGCCAGTATACCCTGCACAAGCCATCAGAGAACTTCAGCCCAGAGCCAGCAGCTGGGATTCTAAGCTCCTACAATATAGTAGGTGAAAGAAGTACAGATAGAACCTGCCCTCAAAAGAAGGCGTGTACTCATCCATCCATTAAAAAAAAAAAATTCACATTCACTGCCAGTGATTTACTCATAATAACATATGAGTAGCCTTTGCTGAGATACCTACTTGTATGTTTTCGAGAAAAGAGTAACTCATCATCTTTGCCTTGGGGACAGATCATGCCCTGTGCTGCAATATGAGTTTATAAACAAAATTATTAAGCAATGCTTTTGATCTTGATGACATTGAAAGATAAAAAGGAAAGTAAATTTAAATGAAGCTAATAATTTTGGAATTTGTCACAAAGAAAAATTTGCTATTTTTTTTCTTTGTTTGAGATGGAGTCTCACTCTGTCATCCAGGCTGGAGTGCAGTGGTGCGATCTAGGCTCACTGGAACCTCCGCCTTCCGTGTTCAAATGATTCTCCTGCTTCAGCCTCAGTCGCTGGGATTACAGGCATGTGCTGCCATGCCCAACTAATATTTTGTATTTTAGTGCAGATGGGGTTTCATCATGTTGCCCAGGCTGGTCTTGAACTCCTGAGCTCAGGCAATCTGCCTGCCTCGGCCTCCCAAAGTGCTGGGATTACAAGCGTAAGCCACTGTGCCTGGCCAAAGTTTACAGACAATTTTTATTTTGTCCTCTGCCCAGAAAGAAATTGGCATCTCATGTTCGATGGAAAGAGAGCAAGGGTCTTAGCACTGACCTCCTAACTGGGAGGAAATTGTGGCTTACCGGTGTCTCTGCAATGCACAGCTCACCTGTGCATTGCAGAGATGCAGGTGAGCCACAATTGTGACACAGGTGAACCACAAGTGCTGCTTGTCTTTTTTCATTTCCAAATCTTCTGAGGTCTCTGAAATGCTGTAATGAGATTGACAACCCTGCCTCCATGGACCCTTCCAAAAATTTGATGGAATGTGACTATCACCTATTTTAAATGGCTTTCCTCAGATACATTGTCTGCAGTGGTGAGTCGCTGGCCCTATGCTTGCCCAAGCACTCTGATGAGCTGCCTCTCTCTGCCAACCCTGCTTCTGCATTCTGAACAGAGCTGTAGGCCTCTGCTGTGGGCCCACCCCAATCACTTTGGTGCCCATCTTCAGGAATCTATGTATTGTTCTCCTCCATTCTACCGAGCACCCCTTAAGGATGAGATTACATCTTCTTCCTGTTTTCATCCTCCTTCCATGGCACCTATGCTTTGCCTTGTACAGAGGAAGTCCATGGGAATTCTCACTGCATTGGGCTGAATTCCATCATGCAGATTTTTATGGGTGAGCACAGCGGTGTGTGTTAGGCAACACCCTGAGGAGCATTTAGTGAGGGATTCAATAGCCAACCTCAGG
>NW_022326307.1:0-2367 GCF_002776525.5 Piliocolobus tephrosceles | reverse complement strand
TATGATCACCTTTTGCTGGGCCACATTCAGTCATTCATCGAAACAGAACATCTTCTGTTGAGATTTTCTAGAAGAATGCCAATTATGAACAATATGTCTTTGATCATACATAGGTCTTGTGTGGAACTACTGCGTAATGAGACCCTGATCAGGCACCTGAATGCTACTTCCTTTGATGTGGTTTTAAAAGACCCCTTTCACCTCTGCGGGGTGGTGCTGGCTAAGTACCTGTCGATTCCAGCTGTGTTTTTTTTGAGGAACATTGCATGTGACTTAGACTTTAAGGGCACACAGTGTCCAAATCCTTACTCCTATATTCCTAAGTTTCTAACGGCCAATTCAGACCACATGACATTCCTGCAAAGGGTCAAGAACATGGTCTACCCTCTGGCCCTGTCCTACATTTGCCATGCTGCCTCTGCTCCTTATGCAAGCCTTGCCTCTGAGCTTTTTCAGAGAGAGGTGTCAGTGGTGGATCTTCTCAGTCATGCATCCGTGTGGCTGTTCAGATCGGACTTTGTGATGGACTACCCCAGGCCGATCATGCCCAACATGGTCTTCATTGGGGGCATCAACTGTGCCAACAGGAAGCCACTATCTCAGGTCTGTATTGGTGCTTTCATCCAATCAATGTTTCAAATAAAACACTTTTTAAAAAATGTATTTACTTACGAGTCTCTTCGTATCTACTTATCTTTCCAAAGATTTCATTTCTGCTTCTCATTGTTGTAATAGTCTTCAGTGAGATAAACTTTTAAAGGATCAATGATAGTGCAGTTCAGGCTTTCAATGACCACTGAGAGGAAGGAGAGGCAGGGACAAGGATCTGTCAAAGGATGGTCAAGGAGTGATGTGACTCACAGAGACTGTTCATTTGTAAAGGCACCATCTTCATGGTTGTGGATGTGCTTCATCTCGGCAGCAGCAGGGACACTACATTGAGAACTAATCCATCCAAATCTTGCTGCAAGATTTCAGTAGAAAGGATGAAGGAATAGCAATGTACAATTGTTGACGTGATAATTTTTAGTGGTCCCGTCTTGTAAAAGACAGAGAGGTGACCACAGGAGACCTAAGCACTCAGAGGAAGTAGAAGTTTCAAAGAGGTTGACTCAGTTCAGTGGAATTGGGTCAATGTAGGTGCAATGGATGTCTGTGATCAGAGAATGAAACACAGATTTCAGTTTCCAGAGAGAGAATTTTGGATTATAATAGGAGAATGTTTCTTGTGAAGATGCTACTTAAAAAAAATTCTTAATAGGTTAACTTCATGGTGTAATACAGAATTGTCCAATAGAAATATCATGTAAACCACATACGTAATTTAAACTTTTCTAGTGGGCATGTTAGAAAGCAGAAAAAAATAATCCACCAAAATTAATTTGAATAATGCATTTTATTTAACCAGATGTATCCCAAATATTATCCTTTCAACATGTATTCAATATAAAATTAATATAGTTTTTTTGTTGTTAAGTCTTCAAAATCTAGCATATAGTTGACACTTACAGCATATCTCCATCTGGAATAGCCACATTTCAAGTGCTCAATAGTCATATGTAGTTAGTGACCACAATATGGTCAATGTTTATAAATATTCCGTGGACAAAACTAAAATTCTGTCTTTTCAATTTTTCTATCTATTTTTTTTTTTCTTTTGAGATGGAGTCTCACTCTGTCACCCAGTCTGGCGTGCAGTGTTGGGATCTCGGCTCATTGCAATCTTTACCCCCCAGGTTCAACCGATCTTCTGCCTCAGCCTCCCAAGTAGCTGGAACTACAGGTGCATGGCACCATGTCCAGCTCATTTTTTTTTTTTTTTGTATTTTTTATGAAGATGGAGTTTCATCATGTTGGCCAGACTGATCTGGAATGCCTGATCTCAAGTGATTCACTTGCCTTGGCCTCCCAAAGTGCTGGGATTACAGGCAGCAGCCACCACACCTAGGCAATTTTTCTATCTTTTAAAAGACCCTCTACTGAATCTGCCCAATTCTGGGAAGGATGTCTTAAAAAAAATCCCCATATATAACAAATTCTGCTCAAGTTACAGTTTGGTTCTTAAATAGTTTTTGCTTTATACATAGTGATTAGATTGGTGCATGTAGGTTTGAGACTTGTATTTTCTTCACATAGTTTACTGTTATCATTAAATAATAATCCTTAAAATACATTTTATCTGATACCAATATTGCTACTCCTATGTTATTTTTTGAATTCCCCATCTCTTTTAATTTGAAAATAATTTGTGTGCAAGTGGGTGGCTCACACCTGTGATTTCCACCCTTTGGGAGACTGAGGAAGATTGCTTGAGCCCAGGAGTCTGAGAGCAGCCTGGGCAACATGCTGAGACTCCATCTCTACAAA
>NW_022326306.1:0-2367 GCF_002776525.5 Piliocolobus tephrosceles | reverse complement strand
TTTGTAGAGATGGAGTCTCAGCATGTTGCCCAGGCTGCTCTCAGACTCCTGGGCTCAAGCAATCTTCCTCAGTCTCCCAAAGGGTGGAAATCACAGGTGTGAGCCACCCACTTGCACACAAATTATTTTCAAATTAAAAGAGATGGGGAATTCAAAAAATAACATAGGAGTAGCAATATTGGTATCAGATAAAATGTATTTTAAGGATTATTATTTAATGATAACAGTAAACTATGTGAAGAAAATACAAGTCTCAAACCTACATGCACCAATCTAATCACTATGTATAAAGCAAAAACTATTTAAGAACCAAACTGTAACTTGAGCAGAATTTGTTATATATGGGGATTTTTTTTAAGACATCCTTCCCAGAATTGGGCAGATTCAGTAGAGGGTCTTTTAAAAGATAGAAAAATTGCCTAGGTGTGGTGGCTGCTGCCTGTAATCCCAGCACTTTGGGAGGCCAAGGCAAGTGAATCACTTGAGATCAGGCATTCCAGATCAGTCTGGCCAACATGATGAAACTCCATCTTCATAAAAAATACAAAAAAAAAAAAAAATGAGCTGGACATGGTGCCATGCACCTGTAGTTCCAGCTACTTGGGAGGCTGAGGCAGAAGATCGGTTGAACCTGGGGGGTAAAGATTGCAATGAGCCGAGATCCCAACACTGCACGCCAGACTGGGTGACAGAGTGAGACTCCATCTCAAAAGAAAAAAAAAAATAGATAGAAAAATTGAAAAGACAGAATTTTAGTTTTGTCCACGGAATATTTATAAACATTGACCATATTGTGGTCACTAACTACATATGACTATTGAGCACTTGAAATGTGGCTATTCCAGATGGAGATATGCTGTAAGTGTCAACTATATGCTAGATTTTGAAGACTTAACAACAAAAAAACTATATTAATTTTATATTGAATACATGTTGAAAGGATAATATTTGGGATACATCTGGTTAAATAAAATGCATTATTCAAATTAATTTTGGTGGATTATTTTTTTCTGCTTTCTAACATGCCCACTAGAAAAGTTTAAATTACGTATGTGGTTTACATGATATTTCTATTGGACAATTCTGTATTACACCATGAAGTTAACCTATTAAGAATTTTTTTTAAGTAGCATCTTCACAAGAAACATTCTCCTATTATAATCCAAAATTCTCTCTCTGGAAACTGAAATCTGTGTTTCATTCTCTGATCACAGACATCCATTGCACCTACATTGACCCAATTCCACTGAACTGAGTCAACCTCTTTGAAACTTCTACTTCCTCTGAGTGCTTAGGTCTCCTGTGGTCACCTCTCTGTCTTTTACAAGACGGGACCACTAAAAATTATCACGTCAACAATTGTACATTGCTATTCCTTCATCCTTTCTACTGAAATCTTGCAGCAAGATTTGGATGGATTAGTTCTCAATGTAGTGTCCCTGCTGCTGCCGAGATGAAGCACATCCACAACCATGAAGATGGTGCCTTTACAAATGAACAGTCTCTGTGAGTCACATCACTCCTTGACCATCCTTTGACAGATCCTTGTCCCTGCCTCTCCTTCCTCTCAGTGGTCATTGAAAGCCTGAACTGCACTATCATTGATCCTTTAAAAGTTTATCTCACTGAAGACTATTACAACAATGAGAAGCAGAAATGAAATCTTTGGAAAGATAAGTAGATACGAAGAGACTCGTAAGTAAATACATTTTTTAAAAAGTGTTTTATTTGAAACATTGATTGGATGAAAGCACCAATACAGACCTGAGATAGTGGCTTCCTGTTGGCACAGTTGATGCCCCCAATGAAGACCATGTTGGGCATGATCGGCCTGGGGTAGTCCATCACAAAGTCCGATCTGAACAGCCACACGGATGCATGACTGAGAAGATCCACCACTGACACCTCTCTCTGAAAAAGCTCAGAGGCAAGGCTTGCATAAGGAGCAGAGGCAGCATGGCAAATGTAGGACAGGGCCAGAGGGTAGACCATGTTCTTGACCCTTTGCAGGAATGTCATGTGGTCTGAATTGGCCGTTAGAAACTTAGGAATATAGGAGTAAGGATTTGGACACTGTGTGCCCTTAAAGTCTAAGTCACATGCAATGTTCCTCAAAAAAAACACAGCTGGAATCGACAGGTACTTAGCCAGCACCACCCCGCAGAGGTGAAAGGGGTCTTTTAAAACCACATCAAAGGAAGTAGCATTCAGGTGCCTGATCAGGGTCTCATTACGCAGTAGTTCCACACAAGACCTATGTATGATCAAAGACATATTGTTCATAATTGGCATTCTTCTAGAAAATCTCAACAGAAGATGTTCTGTTTCGATGAATGACTGAATGTGGCCCAGCAAAAGGTGATCATA
>NW_022326305.1:0-8375 GCF_002776525.5 Piliocolobus tephrosceles | reverse complement strand
TCTGGTTTGGGGGAGGGCAGGTGAAGAACTTCTGAGTCCAGAAGGGAATGGAGGGAGGGGCAGAGACTGCAGAGGTGGACGGCGGGGCAAGCTCCCCTTGGCCCCAGCGGGAGGCTGCCTGCGACTCTGGTGCTCCCTCAGCCTGACACGTGGCCCCTGCACACCCAGCTGCGTCCAGGCTGTCTTTCATCTCCCTGCCTCGGCCCCAATTTATGTCAGGCAGAGGCTGACACAGGGACAGGTGTGACAAGTGTCTGGCTTCCCATTTGAAAATTGGCAAAAGAAAAACTCTCCCCATAAAGATATTCTATCTACATACCTCCTGGATGTCACCGCGAGGACCCGTCACGGCTGAGACAGATGGCGGCCCTAATGGACTCCATTCTTCACCCGCTGCTGGAGCGGAAGCCGGTCCCCTGGGGTGGCCTGAGGCGGACGATGGGTGATGGGTGGGGCACCAACCTCCCCTTGTGCCCTCCCCTATGCCGTGGCCTCCCCGCAACCCCGAGCTGCCCACCAGGGCCTTTGTCATAGCCAGGGACGCCAGGGGCAGGTGACTTGGACACCTGAGGCCGCAGTGATCCAGTGCCTCCACCCTCCTGGCTGAGAGACAGTGCACATTTGACCCCCAGCCTTGGCATGTGTCAGGACCACTCCCCCCCGCCCCGGCTGAGGTATCACTTCCTCCAGGAAGCCACCCCAACCACCCCACCTGAAGGTGCTGCTACTGTCCCCTGCAGGCAGAGCGCTCCAGGAGGCAGGGTACTGAGGATCCCCTGGCCCCCAGATCACAGGGAGCTTGATGTTGCAGGACAGTCTCCATCACTGCCTCCAGGTCTCAAGGTGATGAGGGCCCTGGGAGCCGGGGGAGTAACAGGTTACTCTCCAGTGAATTGAGGGGAGGGAAGGGCTGCAGTCCTGCGCAGCCCCCTGTGGCTCACTTTCTGCCTGGGGGTGTCCACCGTGTTCGTCATCCTCACTTGCATGGGGCTACCCCAGGCCCAGGGTGAGGTCGAGACCCACCTAGCCTGTCACTTATGCTCAGCCAAGCTGGTGCCCCTCCCTGCCTGAGTACCCCATGGACGGGAGCTTATGGGCTATTACTCCCAGCTGGGCTCCCATGGTGGGCCCACTGGGTCTGAGGATGGACACCTTGGCAAGGTAGATGAGGAAGGGATTGGGAAGGGGCCAGCCTCCTTAGGGGTGGCAGGGTTGGGGCTGGGGGAGAAGAGCCCCCCAGAGGGAGTGTGTCTGGGAATAGAGCAGGGCATTCTGGAGGGGGAGCTCCTTGAGCAAAAGCTAGTAGAGGCGATGGCCTTGGAGCAACAGAGCCTCAGGTGGTGCTGGCTTCAGGCCTGGGGTGAGAGCCGGGTAGGATGCCAGCAGAGCACTTCCTAGCTGCAACTTGGCCTTGGAGCTGGGCTTTCTCCTCTGTGGGATGGGGATGGTGGTGCCCCCCGGGATGATGTGAGAAGGTCCTCCAGGGAGAGGCCAGGTGCAGGCTGCCCTATTCTTGGTGGGTGGATCAGGCATTTCCTGTGCACCCACCATAAGCCATGTGCCACCTCCACCCCCCGCCGTGAGGTGGGCCTTATTATCTCCATTTCCAACTGAGGGAACC
Source organism: Piliocolobus tephrosceles (assembly GCF_002776525.5). Taxonomy (NCBI): domain Eukaryota; kingdom Metazoa; phylum Chordata; class Mammalia; order Primates; family Cercopithecidae; genus Piliocolobus; species Piliocolobus tephrosceles. Next base: position 6,754 of record NW_022326305.1, on the reverse strand, counting down.
AGTTCTGAGAGGTTGGGGGCCTGCCTGAGACCTCCCCAGGCAGAGCCAGGACCCCGAGCCCTGACCTGTTTCCAGGACTGCCCTGCAGGGCCAATCACGATGGGCAGGGACCCTGGGGTGTGGGAGCTCATGGAGGGGGCTCCTGCCACCTGCAAGACAGACTCACCCAGCCTTCCACCTGGCCCAGTGTCAGCATGAGACCAAACGGAACAAACGAAAAACACCCTTAGCCGGGCATCGTGGCTCACGCCTGTAATCCCAGCACTTTGAGAGGCCGAGGAGGGCGGATCACGAGGGCAGGAGATCAAGACCATCCTGGCTAACACGGTGAAACCCCGTCTCTACTGAAAATGCAAAAATTAGCTGGGCACGGTGGCGCACACCTGCAATCCCAACTACTCTGGAGGCTGAGGCAGGAGAATCACTTGAACCCAGGAGGCAGAGGTTGCAGTGAGCCGAGATTGTGCCATTGCACTCCAGCTCGGGCAAGAAGAGTGAGACTCCGTCTCAAAAAAAAAAAAAAAAAAGAAAGAAAGAAAGAAAGAAAGAAAAAGAAAAACACCCTTGATTTTATTTTACAAGATCATGTTCATTGTAGAAAATCTGGAAAAATACACCAAAGTTTTAAGAAGGAAGTTGTAGTAGTCTGATCAGGCTGCCATGACAAAATACGATAGACAAGGTGTACTGAACAACAGAAGCGCATTTCCTGACAGTTCTGGAGGCTGGAAGTCTGAGATCAGGGTGCCAGCATGGGCTGGTTCTGGTGGGAGTTCCCTTCCTGGCTTGCAGATAGCCACTTCCTCACTGTGCCCTCACGTGGTGGGGGATGGAAGGGTGGAGAGAGAGGAGGGCATGCGCTCTCTGAGGTCTCTTTCTCTTCCAGGCCACTAATGCCATGGTGAGGGCCCCAGCCTTGTGACCTTATCTAACCCTAATCACCTCCGAAAGGCCCTGCCTCCAAATACCATCACACTGGGGATTAGGGCTTCAACACGTGAATATGGGGGAGATGCAGACATTGAGCTGTAACCGAAGTAAAGCTATCCGTGTTGCTACTTAGAGACCGCACCCTTGGCACTGGGGTACTGAAGCCATGCCCCCACCCCAGGAACATCCGTTGCCTCATGGGCTGTGGGCCAAGGCTCTCTCCCAGGGCTGAACACCCTGGGGAATGCTGTTTCTGTAGCTGCACAAAGCCTGCCACTTGCCCTCAGTGATGAGCGTTTAGTGCATTCACATGACAAACATCTATGGAGCACCTCCTGTATGCGGGTCACCAGCCCCTGTGGAGCCTGAAGCTCGGGGGGCCTCAACCGACAGAAACAAGCCACACAGAAGTCTGCTAAGTGGGCCAGCGAGATGTGGAGTGGAATGGTCACCCTGGCAGTGGGTGGAAGTGGAGGGGTGTGAAGGAGACCCTGGGAGTGGGCCCACAGAAGTGCCTCACCCAGACCCAGCCCTCCCATTTCTCAGATGAGAAACCCAGCCAAGAGGCACAGGTGGTGCCTGAGTAGGGGCATGTGACTGGGCCTGGGGGTGACTGGGCCTCCAGGCCTGCTGCAGCCATGATGGGGGTTGGAGAAGCAGCCAGTGGAGGAGCGAGCGGGGCGGGGCATGGCTTCCTGCACGCCTGGCCTGGGAGGGAGGCACTGGCTGGCTGGCTGGCTGCCCGGTGGGTTGCAAGATTTTAAATATGCATTAACAGAAGAGGTGCTGAGGCCTGGCTCAGGGGCTGCCCTGAACAGACTGAGTCCCCCAACCCTACTCTGTGAGGCTGGGGGAGGAAGGAAAGGGGATGGGGGCAGGGCTGTTGTAAAATCATCAGGACAGTTTTAGGAGAATGGCTGACGCCTTTGCAGGTTTGAGAAGCCACCCGTGGGGTGGCCCGGGCAGGCCAGGAGACCAGCTGGGTGCTGGGGTGTCCTCTGTGGGATGAAAGGTCAGGCTGCCCAGTCTTTGGGGCTTACATGGGGGAGATGAGTGCAGTATGGCCTGTGTATGGCCCCCCAACCCCTGACGACCCTGTGGTGACGCCCAGTGTGGCCTTGGGCTTGGGGGACCCCTCCGTGCCCTGGGCTCGGTAGGGTGGGTCCCAGACAGAGATACTGAGGAAATAAGGCTGAACCGCCCGGCCTCCCAGAGGGCAGCTGACCCTCTTCCCCTGGCCCTGCGCAGTGGGACGGCACATCAGCCTCAGGAAGTAGCTGAAATACACTGACCTCGTTTTCCAAGAGGCAGCGGCACCTGGGCCTCCCCCCATCATGGGTGAGAAGCCGACAACAGTTTCCATCCCAAATTGATTTCAAATACGGAAGAGTTATCACACACAATCATAGAGGAATAATTTATCACTTGTTAATAAAAGAGCAATTACTTATTCACATCGCCGCTGTGTGCGTGCATTGGTTTGGTTGCGGAGACGCATTGGGGGCTCTCACAGCAGCTGAGAGAAGCCTGTGTGCACTCAGCCAAGGTCAGGAAGGAGGCTCGGGGGCTGCGCACCCACCCCAGTGCTAAGTGACCCCTGCCGGGTGTTGACCGCACACCCCTACCCTCTGCTCCTGAGGGGCCCCAGCCTGGAGTAGGGGGCTCAGATCTGGGACAAGGAGGGGACAGGAGCAGGCAGGGGTAAGGGGAATCCAAGGATGGGGCTTCATCACAGTGTGTGGGCTGGGCTGGGTGGGCAGGCAGGAACTCTGAGGCTGGGCAAGGGGAGCAGCTGCCTGGCCTGCAGGGAAGGCCCAAGCACAGAGTTGGGCTTTTAGGCCAGAAGCTGTCCCTTTGGGTATGTGGATTGCAGAGTCTCTGGGGCCAAGAGCCCATAGTGTCCTGGGAGACCCAGATGCATCCTCAGCCACTCTGGGCTGAGCAGGGGACCGAAAAGCGGCGTGTGGATCCTCCCTGGCCAGCTGCCAGCTGCCCCGGGCTGTGTGTCCCGGTGTTCTTGAGCTCTCACCGTTCCTCTCTCCTCCCGCACCTTGGAGACACCTGCTTCTAACCCACATTTGTCTCCACCTTCTGGAAGATACACTTTCTTTTTTTCTTTCTATTTATCTCTGTTTTCTGAGATTTTAGTGCCAAATATACAGTTGTTTTTAAAAACAATAACATTCGGTCAACAACATATTGCACAGAGTTAACACCTGCACCCGGCCTCGGAGGCTGGTCTGGAGAATGGGCTCAATCTGCCCCTGCTCCTCGTCCTCCTGGGAGGCAGCCACTGTTGCCTCTGTTCCCTGGCTTTGCCAGTGGTTGCCACCACATTTCCTCAGCTTCTATCCAGTTCTGTCTCCTCCAGCACACTCCCCGGCACAGCTGTCTCGCTGCCATCAGTTAAATTCACAGCCAGTGTTTCCCAACCCAGGTCACATAAATGTTGTTCGCAATCCTGCCATGGGGTGGATGACCTTCCTTCTCTTTCATGGCGTCTTGTTTTTCTTGGGGCTTACAGTTGATGCTTTTTCTGCATTCGCCACCCTCATGGGCTTACTCTTCCCCACATCAGGGCTTCTATTGGGGGGGTCTCATTTTTCCCCTGGGTAAAGATTCACCCCAAGCACTTGTCCTGCTGCCCCATAACTTCCCTTCACCGCCTGTTGAGATTTCAGTTAATGCTTCCTGGGTCCCACGTTTTCCTCTTTCTCGGTTTGCACTTCATTTTGGCTGAAGCATAAGCCTGACTAACTCTGTAAAGAAGATACAGTGAAGAATCATTCCGGAAGTCTTCCTGTATTTACCAGTATGTTCAAGTTGGATTGTCTCGATCCAGAATTCCATGTTGAAATTAGTTTCCCCTCAGAGCTATGAAGCTGTTACAGTGTTGTTGTTTCCTGGCATCTACTATGCTGTGAAGACGGCCAATACCACAGTGCATCTTCGTGTGCGTGTGTGTGTGTGTTTTGTTTTTTTTTTGGAGAAAGAGTCTCACTCTGTCACTCAGGCTGAAGTGCAGTGGCATGATCATGGCTCACTGCAGCCTCAAACTTCTGGGCTCAAGTAATCCTTCCACCTCAGCCTCCCAAGTAGCTGGGATTACAGGCATGCATCACCACACCCGGCTAAGTTTGTAGTTTTTTGTAGAGACAGGGTCTCACTGTGTTGTGCAGGCTGGTCTCAAACTCCTGGCCTCAAGCAGTCCTCCCACCTCAGTCTCCCAAAGTGCTGGGATTACTGGCGTGCACTGCTGCACACGGCTTCATGTTGCATCTTTGTGACCAGCTTCTCCTCCTGGAGCTTCAGGCCTCTCTTGACCACTGTGGGCCTGAAAGTGCACTGTGAATGCCCAGTGGAGGACTGGGTACTCAGCTTTGGAAAGTTTTCTGGTATTATTTCTTTGCTAACTTTTCTCAGTTGTTTGTTTTCTCTTCTGGAACTCCCCTTAGATGTTCAACCCCCCTATATTTGTCTCCCAAATCTCATTCATGTTTCTTTCTCCTTTGTTTTTCTTTCTGGAAGATTTCTTTGACCTTGTTTTCTAACACTTGTATTGATTTTTTTTTTTTAATTCTAGTGATTCTATTTTTAATTTCCAGGCACTCTTTCTTTTTGTCTGATGCCTCCTTGCTCATAGCACCCTGTTCTTGTTTTAAATCCCCGTCTATGCCTAGGAAGACATAAATGAGATGTTTCTCCTAATTTTTATCTTTTTCCCATACTGTCAGCTTCCTCTAGCATCGTTCTCTCTCTTTTTCTGCATTGATGTGTTTTCCAGATGCCTGGTGGTCACTGGTTTTCTGGTCACTTTTATGAGGGAAGCTGGTTGGCTGTTCTGTTGAGATGGAGCTTTTCTTCTGCCCATCGGTCCTGGGTGCCCCTGGATCCCTTTCTCTGGGTGTTTCTCTAGGGAAGCAGCCTGCCACTGTGCTCCCCACTCCTCACTCTGCATCACCTTCATTTCAGTGGGTTTCTGGAGGGGAGGAATACGTGTCTGTCATGCAGATCCCTGTGTCTAATACATGGTGGGTGAGCAGGGAAGGGGGACCATCAGTGTTGCATGAGAAGCCACAGCAACTCGACTCTGAGCACAGGCCGGGTCTCTCATGAGATGAGTCAGGCTGCACCAGGCCTCAGGCCTGTCCTGGAGCCTCCTTTCTCTGCTAAGGCTGAGATGGGCAGAAGCAGCGAGGAAGTGGCTCCAGGTGGGTTTGTAGCACAGCCTGGCTGCTGCCCCCTCCTCCAGCCCAGATGCAGCCAGGCTCCTGCCTGCCATATGTCCTCGATAAAGCAGGCCTACTGCCAGGTCAGGCCAGAGTGGCCTTGCAAGACCACTGGAGCAGAGGGGTCCTTGTGGCTCTGGGACACTGTGAGCTACACCTTGCCTCCCTGGGCTCCTCACCTGAGATGAGGCTGACCCAGGTCAGATTGGCAGGCCTCTGGGGAGGCAGGATGCTGGGTGGGGTTTCTTTGGGGTCCTGTGGGGGTGGTGGGTGCTCTCATTGTCCTCACATCACTGGTGTGGGGACAGATTTGGAGGGGGCTGGCTGTTTCTCTGCCTACTCTGTGAGGGGGTGCTGCAAGACCCCAGGGCCCACCCTCAGCCATCCCTGGGAAGGCGGCCTCCTGGGCTGAGGTTGAGGTGCTATGGGGAACTAGGGAGCCCAGAGTGGCTGCCCCTCCCTGCTGTGTCATCCCTGGGACTCAGGGTCTGCTCTGGCCAGAGTCCCTGATACAAGGTGCAGGGAGGGGCCTTGGCCCATCTCTGCAGGGTTCCAGGGTGGGTGGACTGGCATGGAGAGGCCCTGTCCCCAGAGAACCCCTACCTCAGTTAAACCACCGCCCTGCTCAAAACTACCTGCTCAAAATCACCTGGGGATGATCATGGTGATAAGGATAGTGGTGATGAGGATGGGGGTGGGCAGGGATCTTGGAGCCCAGATTGTGTGCCCTGTCTCCTGGCCTCGCAAGATGGCCAGCAAGGCACTTGCCTCAGTCAGTGCCTCATCTGAGGAGTGGCGTTGACAGTCACCCCCTCACTGTACTATGGAGGATGCAGCACAGGAATGTCCTGAAGCCTCCAGGAATGAGGAAAGACTGCACCTTGTGCTGTCCCAGGGAGGCAAGGGACCCTCATTCCTTACTCCCTGTCCCTTGTCCTCTTCCCCTTCCCATCCTTGGGCCAGGGCATCTGCCCAGGGATATCTGGTGTCCACCCAGTACTGACCCACTGATCACCTGGGGCTTCCTATCCTTGTGTGAGATCAGCCCCAGGCTGCCCTCTATCTAAGGGCCTTACACAGAACTGGTGTGATGATAGTGGTGATGATAGTGATGATGATGAAGATGATAATGGTCACAAGGATGTGGATGCTGATGGTGATGCTGGTGAGGAGGATGAGGATGGTGATGAGGATGGTGGTGATGGTGACAAGGATAAGGAGGGTGATGTAGGTGATGAGGATGCTGATGGTGATGGTGACAAGGATGAGGATGGTGATGATAGTGATGATGCTGATGGTGATGAGGATGAGGAGGGTGATGATGGTGACAAGGATGAGGATGGTGATGAGGATGGTGATGGTGATGATGGTGATGAGGATGAAGTTGGTGATGCTGATGATGGTGATGATAGTGATGAGGATAAGGATGATGGTGATGATGGTGATGAGGATGGTGATGCTAGTGATGTGATGATGGTGGTGAGGATGGTGAAGGTGGTGATGGTGATGAGGATGGTGATGATGATAGTGATGGTGACAGTGATGGTTATGATGGTGTTGAGGATGGTGATGATGAGGATGGTGATGATGATAGT
>NW_022326304.1:0-8375 GCF_002776525.5 Piliocolobus tephrosceles | reverse complement strand
TCTGGTTTGGGGGAGGGCAGGTGAAGAACTTCTGAGTCCAGAAGGGAGTGGAGGGAGGGGCAGAGACTGCAGAGGTGGACGGCGGGGCAAGCTCCCCTTGGCCCCAGCGGGAGGCTGCCTGCGACTCTGGTGCTCCCTCAGCCTGACACGTGGCCCCTGCACACCCAGCTGCGTCCAGGCTGTCTTTCATCTCCCTGCCTCGGCCCCAATTTATGTCAGGCAGAGGCTGACACAGGGACAGGTGTGACAAGTGTCTGGCTTCCTATTTGAAAATTGGCAAAAGAAAAACTCTCCCCATAAAGATATTCTATCTACATACCTCCTGGATGTCACCGCGAGGACCCGTCACGGCTGAGACAGATGGCGGCCCTAATGGACTCCATTCTTCACCCGCTGCTGGAGCGGAAGCCGGTCCCCTGGGGTGGCCTGAGGCGGACGATGGGTGATGGGTGGGGCACCAACCTCCCCTTGTGCCCTCCCCTATGCCGTGGCCTCCCCGCAACCCCGAGCTGCCCACCAGGGCCTTTGTCATAGCCAGGGATGCCAGGGGCAGGTGACTTGGACACCTGAGGCCGCAGTGATCCAGTGCCTCCACCCTCCTGGCTGAGAGACAGTGCACATTTGACCCCCAGCCTTGGCATGTGTCAGGACCACTCCCCCCCGCCCCGGCTGAGGTATCACTTCCTCCAGGAAGCCACCCCAACCACCCCACCTGAAGGTGCTGCTACTGTCCCCTGCAGGCAGAGCGCTCCAGGAGGCAGGGTACTGAGGATCCCCTGGCCCCCAGATCACAGGGAGCTTGATGTTGCAGGACAGTCTCCATCACTGCCTCCAGGTCTCAAGGTGATGAGGGCCCTGGGAGCCGGGGGAGTAACAGGTTACTCTCCAGTGAATTGAGGGGAGGGAAGGGCTGCAGTCCTGCGCAGCCCCCTGTGGCTCACTTTCTGCCTGGGGGTGTCCACCGTGTTCGTCATCCTCACTTGCATGGGGCTACCCCAGGCCCAGGGTGAGGTTGAGACCCACCTAGCCTGTCACTTATGCTCAGCCAAGCTGGTGCCCCTCCCTGCCTGAGTACCCCATGGACGGGAGCTTATGGGCTATTACTCCCAGCTGGGCTCCCATGGTGGGCCCACTGGGTCTGAGGATGGACACCTTGGCAAGGTAGATGAGGAAGGGATTGGGAAGGGGCCAGCCTCCTTAGGGGTGGCAGGGTTGGGGCTGGGGGAGAAGAGCCCCCCAGAGGGAGTGTGTCTGGGAATAGAGCAGGGCATTCTGGAGGGGGAGCTCCTTGAGCAAAAGCTAGTAGAGGCGATGGCCTTGGAGCAACAGAGCCTCAGGTGGTGCTGGCTTCAGGCCTGGGGTGAGAGCCGGGTAGGATGCCAGCAGAGCACTTCCTAGCTGCAACTTGGCCTTGGAGCTGGGCTTTCTCCTCTGTGGGATGGGGATGGTGGTGCCCCCCGGGATGATGTGAGAAGGTCCTCCAGGGAGAGGCCAGGTGCAGGCTGCCCTATTCTTGGTGGGTGGATCAGGCATTTCCTGTGCACCCACCATAAGCCATGTGCCACCTCCACCCCCCGCCGTGAGGTGGGCCTTATTATCTCCATTTCCAACTGAGGGAACCAGTTCTGAGAGGTTGGGGGCCTGCCTGAGACCTCCCCAGGCAGAGCCAGGACCCCGAGCCCTGACCTGTTTCCAGGACTGCCCTGCAGGGCCAATCACGATGGGCAGGGACCCTGGGGTGTGGGAGCTCATGGAGGGGGCTCCTGCCACCTGCAAGACAGACTCACCCAGCCTTCCACCTGGCCCAGTGTCAGCATGAGACCAAACGGAACAAACGAAAAACACCCTTAGCCGGGCATCGTGGCTCACGCCTGTAATCCCAGCACTTTGAGAGGCCGAGGAGGGCGGATCACGAGGGCAGGAGATCAAGACCATCCTGGCTAACACGGTGAAACCCCGTCTCTACTGAAAATGCAAAAATTAGCTGGGCACGGTGGCGCACACCTGCAATCCCAACTACTCTGGAGGCTGAGGCAGGAGAATCACTTGAACCCAGGAGGCAGAGGTTGCAGTGAGCCGAGATTGTGCCATTGCACTCCAGCTCGGGCAAGAAGAGTGAGACTCCGTCTCAAAAAAAAAAAAAAAAAAGAAAGAAAGAAAGAAAGAAAGAAAAAGAAAAACACCCTTGATTTTATTTTACAAGATCATGTTCATTGTAGAAAATCTGGAAAAATACACCAAAGTTTTAAGAAGGAAGTTGTAGTAGTCTGATCAGGCTGCCATGACAAAATACGATAGACAAGGTGTACTGAACAACAGAAGCGCATTTCCTGACAGTTCTGGAGGCTGGAAGTCTGAGATCAGGGTGCCAGCATGGGCTGGTTCTGGTGGGAGTTCCCTTCCTGGCTTGCAGATAGCCACTTCCTCACTGTGCCCTCACGTGGTGGGGGATGGAAGGGTGGAGAGAGAGGAGGGCATGCGCTCTCTGAGGTCTCTTTCTCTTCCAGGCCACTAATGCCATGGTGAGGGCCCCAGCCTTGTGACCTTATCTAACCCTAATCACCTCCGAAAGGCCCTGCCTCCAAATACCATCACACTGGGGATTAGGGCTTCAACACGTGAATATGGGGGAGATGCAGACATTGAGCTGTAACCGAAGTAAAGCTATCCGTGTTGCTACTTAGAGACCGCACCCTTGGCACTGGGGTACTGAAGCCATGCCCCCACCCCAGGAACATCCGTTGCCTCATGGGCTGTGGGCCAAGGCTCTCTCCCAGGGCTGAACACCCTGGGGAATGCTGTTTCTGTAGCTGCACAAAGCCTGCCACTTGCCCTCAGTGATGAGCGTTTAGTGCATTCACATGACAAACATCTATGGAGCACCTCCTGTATGCGGGTCACCAGCCCCTGTGGAGCCTGAAGCTCGGGGGGCCTCAACCGACAGAAACAAGCCACACAGAAGTCTGCTAAGTGGGCCAGCGAGATGTGGAGTGGAATGGTCACCCTGGCAGTGGGTGGAAGTGGAGGGGTGTGAAGGAGACCCTGGGAGTGGGCCCACAGAAGTGCCTCACCCAGACCCAGCCCTCCCATTTCTCAGATGAGAAACCCAGCCAAGAGGCACAGGTGGTGCCTGAGTAGGGGCATGTGACTGGGCCTGGGGGTGACTGGGCCTCCAGGCCTGCTGCAGCCATGATGGGGGTTGGAGAAGCAGCCAGTGGAGGAGCGAGCGGGGCGGGGCATGGCTTCCTGCACGCCTGGCCTGGGAGGGAGGCACTGGCTGGCTGGCTGGCTGCCCGGTGGGTTGCAAGATTTTAAATATGCATTAACAGAAGAGGTGCTGAGGCCTGGCTCAGGGGCTGCCCTGAACAGACTGAGTCCCCCAACCCTACTCTGTGAGGCTGGGGGAGGAAGGAAAGGGGATGGGGGCAGGGCTGTTGTAAAATCATCAGGACAGTTTTAGGAGAATGGCTGACGCCTTTGCAGGTTTGAGAAGCCACCCGTGGGGTGGCCCGGGCAGGCCAGGAGACCAGCTGGGTGCTGGGGTGTCCTCTGTGGGATGAAAGGTCAGGCTGCCCAGTCTTTGGGGCTTACATGGGGGAGATGAGTGCAGTATGGCCTGTGTATGGCCCCCCAACCCCTGACGACCCTGTGGTGACGCCCAGTGTGGCCTTGGGCTTGGGGGACCCCTCCGTGCCCTGGGCTCGGTAGGGTGGGTCCCAGACAGAGATACTGAGGAAATAAGGCTGAACCGCCCGGCCTCCCAGAGGGCAGCTGACCCTCTTCCCCTGGCCCTGCGCAGTGGGACGGCACATCAGCCTCAGGAAGTAGCTGAAATACACTGACCTCGTTTTCCAAGAGGCAGCGGCACCTGGGCCTCCCCCCATCATGGGTGAGAAGCCGACAACAGTTTCCATCCCAAATTGATTTCAAATACGGAAGAGTTATCACACACAATCATAGAGGAATAATTTATCACTTGTTAATAAAAGAGCAATTACTTATTCACATCGCCGCTGTGTGCGTGCATTGGTTTGGTTGCGGAGACGCATTGGGGGCTCTCACAGCAGCTGAGAGAAGCCTGTGTGCACTCAGCCAAGGTCAGGAAGGAGGCTCGGGGGCTGCGCACCCACCCCAGTGCTAAGTGACCCCTGCCGGGTGTTGACCGCACACCCCTACCCTCTGCTCCTGAGGGGCCCCAGCCTGGAGTAGGGGGCTCAGATCTGGGACAAGGAGGGGACAGGAGCAGGCAGGGGTAAGGGGAATCCAAGGATGGGGCTTCATCACAGTGTGTGGGCTGGGCTGGGTGGGCAGGCAGGAACTCTGAGGCTGGGCAAGGGGAGCAGCTGCCTGGCCTGCAGGGAAGGCCCAAGCACAGAGTTGGGCTTTTAGGCCAGAAGCTGTCCCTTTGGGTATGTGGATTGCAGAGTCTCTGGGGCCAAGAGCCCATAGTGTCCTGGGAGACCCAGATGCATCCTCAGCCACTCTGGGCTGAGCAGGGGACCGAAAAGCGGCGTGTGGATCCTCCCTGGCCAGCTGCCAGCTGCCCCGGGCTGTGTGTCCCGGTGTTCTTGAGCTCTCACCGTTCCTCTCTCCTCCCGCACCTTGGAGACACCTGCTTCTAACCCACATTTGTCTCCACCTTCTGGAAGATACACTTTCTTTTTTTCTTTCTATTTATCTCTGTTTTCTGAGATTTTAGTGCCAAATATACAGTTGTTTTTAAAAACAATAACATTCGGTCAACAACATATTGCACAGAGTTAACACCTGCACCCGGCCTCGGAGGCTGGTCTGGAGAATGGGCTCAATCTGCCCCTGCTCCTCGTCCTCCTGGGAGGCAGCCACTGTTGCCTCTGTTCCCTGGCTTTGCCAGTGGTTGCCACCACATTTCCTCAGCTTCTATCCAGTTCTGTCTCCTCCAGCACACTCCCCGGCACAGCTGTCTCGCTGCCATCAGTTAAATTCACAGCCAGTGTTTCCCAACCCAGGTCACATAAATGTTGTTCGCAATCCTGCCATGGGGTGGATGACCTTCCTTCTCTTTCATGGCGTCTTGTTTTTCTTGGGGCTTACAGTTGATGCTTTTTCTGCATTCGCCACCCTCATGGGCTTACTCTTCCCCACATCAGGGCTTCTATTGGGGGGGTCTCATTTTTCCCCTGGGTAAAGATTCACCCCAAGCACTTGTCCTGCTGCCCCATAACTTCCCTTCACCGCCTGTTGAGATTTCAGTTAATGCTTCCTGGGTCCCACGTTTTCCTCTTTCTCGGTTTGCACTTCATTTTGGCTGAAGCATAAGCCTGACTAACTCTGTAAAGAAGATACAGTGAAGAATCATTCCGGAAGTCTTCCTGTATTTACCAGTATGTTCAAGTTGGATTGTCTCGATCCAGAATTCCATGTTGAAATTAGTTTCCCCTCAGAGCTATGAAGCTGTTACAGTGTTGTTGTTTCCTGGCATCTACTATGCTGTGAAGACGGCCAATACCACAGTGCATCTTCGTGTGCGTGTGTGTGTGTGTTTTGTTTTTTTTTTGGAGAAAGAGTCTCACTCTGTCACTCAGGCTGAAGTGCAGTGGCATGATCATGGCTCACTGCAGCCTCAAACTTCTGGGCTCAAGTAATCCTTCCACCTCAGCCTCCCAAGTAGCTGGGATTACAGGCATGCATCACCACACCCGGCTAAGTTTGTAGTTTTTTGTAGAGACAGGGTCTCACTGTGTTGTGCAGGCTGGTCTCAAACTCCTGGCCTCAAGCAGTCCTCCCACCTCAGTCTCCCAAAGTGCTGGGATTACTGGCGTGCACTGCTGCACACGGCTTCATGTTGCATCTTTGTGACCAGCTTCTCCTCCTGGAGCTTCAGGCCTCTCTTGACCACTGTGGGCCTGAAAGTGCACTGTGAATGCCCAGTGGAGGACTGGGTACTCAGCTTTGGAAAGTTTTCTGGTATTATTTCTTTGCTAACTTTTCTCAGTTGTTTGTTTTCTCTTCTGGAACTCCCCTTAGATGTTCAACCCCCCTATATTTGTCTCCCAAATCTCATTCATGTTTCTTTCTCCTTTGTTTTTCTTTCTGGAAGATTTCTTTGACCTTGTTTTCTAACACTTGTATTGATTTTTTTTTTTTAATTCTAGTGATTCTATTTTTAATTTCCAGGCACTCTTTCTTTTTGTCTGATGCCTCCTTGCTCATAGCACCCTGTTCTTGTTTTAAATCCCCGTCTATGCCTAGGAAGACATAAATGAGATGTTTCTCCTAATTTTTATCTTTTTCCCATACTGTCAGCTTCCTCTAGCATCGTTCTCTCTCTTTTTCTGCATTGATGTGTTTTCCAGATGCCTGGTGGTCACTGGTTTTCTGGTCACTTTTATGAGGGAAGCTGGTTGGCTGTTCTGTTGAGATGGAGCTTTTCTTCTGCCCATCGGTCCTGGGTGCCCCTGGATCCCTTTCTCTGGGTGTTTCTCTAGGGAAGCAGCCTGCCACTGTGCTCCCCACTCCTCACTCTGCATCACCTTCATTTCAGTGGGTTTCTGGAGGGGAGGAATACGTGTCTGTCATGCAGATCCCTGTGTCTAATACATGGTGGGTGAGCAGGGAAGGGGGACCATCAGTGTTGCATGAGAAGCCACAGCAACTCGACTCTGAGCACAGGCCGGGTCTCTCATGAGATGAGTCAGGCTGCACCAGGCCTCAGGCCTGTCCTGGAGCCTCCTTTCTCTGCTAAGGCTGAGATGGGCAGAAGCAGCGAGGAAGTGGCTCCAGGTGGGTTTGTAGCACAGCCTGGCTGCTGCCCCCTCCTCCAGCCCAGATGCAGCCAGGCTCCTGCCTGCCATATGTCCTCGATAAAGCAGGCCTACTGCCAGGTCAGGCCCGAGTGGCCTTGCAAGACCACTGGAGCAGAGGGGTCCTTGTGGCTCTGGGACACTGTGAGCTACACCTTGCCTCCCTGGGCTCCTCACCTGAGATGAGGCTGACCCAGGTCAGATTGGCAGGCCTCTGGGGAGGCAGGATGCTGGGTGGGGTTTCTTTGGGGTCCTGTGGGGGTGGTGGGTGCTCTCATTGTCCTCACATCACTGGTGTGGGGACAGATTTGGAGGGGGCTGGCTGTTTCTCTGCCTACTCTGTGAGGGGGTGCTGCAAGACCCCAGGGCCCACCCTCAGCCATCCCTGGGAAGGCGGCCTCCTGGGCTGAGGTTGAGGTGCTATGGGGAACTAGGGAGCCCAGAGTGGCTGCCCCTCCCTGCTGTGTCATCCCTGGGACTCAGGGTCTGCTCTGGCCAGAGTCCCTGATACAAGGTGCAGGGAGGGGCCTTGGCCCATCTCTGCAGGGTTCCAGGGTGGGTGGACTGGCATGGAGAGGCCCTGTCCCCAGAGAACCCCTACCTCAGTTAAACCACCGCCCTGCTCAAAACTACCTGCTCAAAATCACCTGGGGATGATCATGGTGATAAGGATAGTGGTGATGAGGATGGGGGTGGGCAGGGATCTTGGAGCCCAGATTGTGTGCCCTGTCTCCTGGCCTCGCAAGATGGCCAGCAAGGCACTTGCCTCAGTCAGTGCCTCATCTGAGGAGTGGCGTTGACAGTCACCCCCTCACTGTACTATGGAGGATGCAGCACAGGAATGTCCTGAAGCCTCCAGGAATGAGGAAAGACTGCACCTTGTGCTGTCCCAGGGAGGCAAGGGACCCTCATTCCTTACTCCCTGTCCCTTGTCCTCTTCCCCTTCCCATCCTTGGGCCAGGGCATCTGCCCAGGGATATCTGGTGTCCACCCAGTACTGACCCACTGATCACCTGGGGCTTCCTATCCTTGTGTGAGATCAGCCCCAGGCTGCCCTCTATCTAAGGGCCTTACACAGAACTGGTGTGATGATAGTGGTGATGATAGTGATGATGATGAAGATGATAATGGTCACAAGGATGTGGATGCTGATGGTGATGCTGGTGAGGAGGATGAGGATGGTGATGAGGATGGTGGTGATGGTGACAAGGATAAGGAGGGTGATGTAGGTGATGAGGATGCTGATGGTGATGGTGACAAGGATGAGGATGGTGATGATAGTGATGATGCTGATGGTGATGAGGATGAGGAGGGTGATGATGGTGACAAGGATGAGGATGGTGATGAGGATGGTGATGGTGATGATGGTGATGAGGATGAAGTTGGTGATGCTGATGATGGTGATGATAGTGATGAGGATAAGGATGATGGTGATGATGGTGATGAGGATGGTGATGCTAGTGATGTGATGATGGTGGTGAGGATGGTGAAGGTGGTGATGGTGATGAGGATGGTGATGATGATAGTGATGGTGACAGTGATGGTTATGATGGTGTTGAGGATGGTGATGATGAGGATGGTGATGATGATAGT
>NW_022326303.1:0-8375 GCF_002776525.5 Piliocolobus tephrosceles | reverse complement strand
ACTATCATCATCACCATCCTCATCATCACCATCCTCAACACCATCATAACCATCACTGTCACCATCACTATCATCATCACCATCCTCATCACCATCACCACCTTCACCATCCTCACCACCATCATCACATCACTAGCATCACCATCCTCATCACCATCATCACCATCATCCTTATCCTCATCACTATCATCACCATCATCAGCATCACCAACTTCATCCTCATCACCATCATCACCATCACCATCCTCATCACCATCCTCATCCTTGTCACCATCATCACCCTCCTCATCCTCATCACCATCAGCATCATCACTATCATCACCATCCTCATCCTTGTCACCATCACCATCAGCATCCTCATCACCTACATCACCCTCCTTATCCTTGTCACCATCACCACCATCCTCATCACCATCCTCATCCTCCTCACCAGCATCACCATCAGCATCCACATCCTTGTGACCATTATCATCTTCATCATCATCACTATCATCACCACTATCATCACACCAGTTCTGTGTAAGGCCCTTAGATAGAGGGCAGCCTGGGGCTGATCTCACACAAGGATAGGAAGCCCCAGGTGATCAGTGGGTCAGTACTGGGTGGACACCAGATATCCCTGGGCAGATGCCCTGGCCCAAGGATGGGAAGGGGAAGAGGACAAGGGACAGGGAGTAAGGAATGAGGGTCCCTTGCCTCCCTGGGACAGCACAAGGTGCAGTCTTTCCTCATTCCTGGAGGCTTCAGGACATTCCTGTGCTGCATCCTCCATAGTACAGTGAGGGGGTGACTGTCAACGCCACTCCTCAGATGAGGCACTGACTGAGGCAAGTGCCTTGCTGGCCATCTTGCGAGGCCAGGAGACAGGGCACACAATCTGGGCTCCAAGATCCCTGCCCACCCCCATCCTCATCACCACTATCCTTATCACCATGATCATCCCCAGGTGATTTTGAGCAGGTAGTTTTGAGCAGGGCGGTGGTTTAACTGAGGTAGGGGTTCTCTGGGGACAGGGCCTCTCCATGCCAGTCCACCCACCCTGGAACCCTGCAGAGATGGGCCAAGGCCCCTCCCTGCACCTTGTATCAGGGACTCTGGCCAGAGCAGACCCTGAGTCCCAGGGATGACACAGCAGGGAGGGGCAGCCACTCTGGGCTCCCTAGTTCCCCATAGCACCTCAACCTCAGCCCAGGAGGCCGCCTTCCCAGGGATGGCTGAGGGTGGGCCCTGGGGTCTTGCAGCACCCCCTCACAGAGTAGGCAGAGAAACAGCCAGCCCCCTCCAAATCTGTCCCCACACCAGTGATGTGAGGACAATGAGAGCACCCACCACCCCCACAGGACCCCAAAGAAACCCCACCCAGCATCCTGCCTCCCCAGAGGCCTGCCAATCTGACCTGGGTCAGCCTCATCTCAGGTGAGGAGCCCAGGGAGGCAAGGTGTAGCTCACAGTGTCCCAGAGCCACAAGGACCCCTCTGCTCCAGTGGTCTTGCAAGGCCACTCTGGCCTGACCTGGCAGTAGGCCTGCTTTATCGAGGACATATGGCAGGCAGGAGCCTGGCTGCATCTGGGCTGGAGGAGGGGGCAGCAGCCAGGCTGTGCTACAAACCCACCTGGAGCCACTTCCTCGCTGCTTCTGCCCATCTCAGCCTTAGCAGAGAAAGGAGGCTCCAGGACAGGCCTGAGGCCTGGTGCAGCCTGACTCATCTCATGAGAGACCCGGCCTGTGCTCAGAGTCGAGTTGCTGTGGCTTCTCATGCAACACTGATGGTCCCCCTTCCCTGCTCACCCACCATGTATTAGACACAGGGATCTGCATGACAGACACGTATTCCTCCCCTCCAGAAACCCACTGAAATGAAGGTGATGCAGAGTGAGGAGTGGGGAGCACAGTGGCAGGCTGCTTCCCTAGAGAAACACCCAGAGAAAGGGATCCAGGGGCACCCAGGACCGATGGGCAGAAGAAAAGCTCCATCTCAACAGAACAGCCAACCAGCTTCCCTCATAAAAGTGACCAGAAAACCAGTGACCACCAGGCATCTGGAAAACACATCAATGCAGAAAAAGAGAGAGAACGATGCTAGAGGAAGCTGACAGTATGGGAAAAAGATAAAAATTAGGAGAAACATCTCATTTATGTCTTCCTAGGCATAGACGGGGATTTAAAACAAGAACAGGGTGCTATGAGCAAGGAGGCATCAGACAAAAAGAAAGAGTGCCTGGAAATTAAAAATAGAATCACTAGAATTAAAAAAAAAAAATCAATACAAGTGTTAGAAAACAAGGTCAAAGAAATCTTCCAGAAAGAAAAACAAAGGAGAAAGAAACATGAATGAGATTTGGGAGACAAATATAGGGGGGTTGAACATCTAAGGGGAGTTCCAGAAGAGAAAACAAACAACTGAGAAAAGTTAGCAAAGAAATAATACCAGAAAACTTTCCAAAGCTGAGTACCCAGTCCTCCACTGGGCATTCACAGTGCACTTTCAGGCCCACAGTGGTCAAGAGAGGCCTGAAGCTCCAGGAGGAGAAGCTGGTCACAAAGATGCAACATGAAGCCGTGTGCAGCAGTGCACGCCAGTAATCCCAGCACTTTGGGAGACTGAGGTGGGAGGACTGCTTGAGGCCAGGAGTTTGAGACCAGCCTGCACAACACAGTGAGACCCTGTCTCTACAAAAAACTACAAACTTAGCCGGGTGTGGTGATGCATGCCTGTAATCCCAGCTACTTGGGAGGCTGAGGTGGAAGGATTACTTGAGCCCAGAAGTTTGAGGCTGCAGTGAGCCATGATCATGCCACTGCACTTCAGCCTGAGTGACAGAGTGAGACTCTTTCTCCAAAAAAAAAACAAAACACACACACACACGCACACGAAGATGCACTGTGGTATTGGCCGTCTTCACAGCATAGTAGATGCCAGGAAACAACAACACTGTAACAGCTTCATAGCTCTGAGGGGAAACTAATTTCAACATGGAATTCTGGATCGAGACAATCCAACTTGAACATACTGGTAAATACAGGAAGACTTCCGGAATGATTCTTCACTGTATCTTCTTTACAGAGTTAGTCAGGCTTATGCTTCAGCCAAAATGAAGTGCAAACCGAGAAAGAGGAAAACGTGGGACCCAGGAAGCATTAACTGAAATCTCAACAGGCGGTGAAGGGAAGTTATGGGGCAGCAGGACAAGTGCTTGGGGTGAATCTTTACCCAGGGGAAAAATGAGACCCCCCCAATAGAAGCCCTGATGTGGGGAAGAGTAAGCCCATGAGGGTGGCGAATGCAGAAAAAGCATCAACTGTAAGCCCCAAGAAAAACAAGACGCCATGAAAGAGAAGGAAGGTCATCCACCCCATGGCAGGATTGCGAACAACATTTATGTGACCTGGGTTGGGAAACACTGGCTGTGAATTTAACTGATGGCAGCGAGACAGCTGTGCCGGGGAGTGTGCTGGAGGAGACAGAACTGGATAGAAGCTGAGGAAATGTGGTGGCAACCACTGGCAAAGCCAGGGAACAGAGGCAACAGTGGCTGCCTCCCAGGAGGACGAGGAGCAGGGGCAGATTGAGCCCATTCTCCAGACCAGCCTCCGAGGCCGGGTGCAGGTGTTAACTCTGTGCAATATGTTGTTGACCGAATGTTATTGTTTTTAAAAACAACTGTATATTTGGCACTAAAATCTCAGAAAACAGAGATAAATAGAAAGAAAAAAAGAAAGTGTATCTTCCAGAAGGTGGAGACAAATGTGGGTTAGAAGCAGGTGTCTCCAAGGTGCGGGAGGAGAGAGGAACGGTGAGAGCTCAAGAACACCGGGACACACAGCCCGGGGCAGCTGGCAGCTGGCCAGGGAGGATCCACACGCCGCTTTTCGGTCCCCTGCTCAGCCCAGAGTGGCTGAGGATGCATCTGGGTCTCCCAGGACACTATGGGCTCTTGGCCCCAGAGACTCTGCAATCCACATACCCAAAGGGACAGCTTCTGGCCTAAAAGCCCAACTCTGTGCTTGGGCCTTCCCTGCAGGCCAGGCAGCTGCTCCCCTTGCCCAGCCTCAGAGTTCCTGCCTGCCCACCCAGCCCAGCCCACACACTGTGATGAAGCCCCATCCTTGGATTCCCCTTACCCCTGCCTGCTCCTGTCCCCTCCTTGTCCCAGATCTGAGCCCCCTACTCCAGGCTGGGGCCCCTCAGGAGCAGAGGGTAGGGGTGTGCGGTCAACACCCGGCAGGGGTCACTTAGCACTGGGGTGGGTGCGCAGCCCCCGAGCCTCCTTCCTGACCTTGGCTGAGTGCACACAGGCTTCTCTCAGCTGCTGTGAGAGCCCCCAATGCGTCTCCGCAACCAAACCAATGCACGCACACAGCGGCGATGTGAATAAGTAATTGCTCTTTTATTAACAAGTGATAAATTATTCCTCTATGATTGTGTGTGATAACTCTTCCGTATTTGAAATCAATTTGGGATGGAAACTGTTGTCGGCTTCTCACCCATGATGGGGGGAGGCCCAGGTGCCGCTGCCTCTTGGAAAACGAGGTCAGTGTATTTCAGCTACTTCCTGAGGCTGATGTGCCGTCCCACTGCGCAGGGCCAGGGGAAGAGGGTCAGCTGCCCTCTGGGAGGCCGGGCGGTTCAGCCTTATTTCCTCAGTATCTCTGTCTGGGACCCACCCTACCGAGCCCAGGGCACGGAGGGGTCCCCCAAGCCCAAGGCCACACTGGGCGTCACCACAGGGTCGTCAGGGGTTGGGGGGCCATACACAGGCCATACTGCACTCATCTCCCCCATGTAAGCCCCAAAGACTGGGCAGCCTGACCTTTCATCCCACAGAGGACACCCCAGCACCCAGCTGGTCTCCTGGCCTGCCCGGGCCACCCCACGGGTGGCTTCTCAAACCTGCAAAGGCGTCAGCCATTCTCCTAAAACTGTCCTGATGATTTTACAACAGCCCTGCCCCCATCCCCTTTCCTTCCTCCCCCAGCCTCACAGAGTAGGGTTGGGGGACTCAGTCTGTTCAGGGCAGCCCCTGAGCCAGGCCTCAGCACCTCTTCTGTTAATGCATATTTAAAATCTTGCAACCCACCGGGCAGCCAGCCAGCCAGCCAGTGCCTCCCTCCCAGGCCAGGCGTGCAGGAAGCCATGCCCCGCCCCGCTCGCTCCTCCACTGGCTGCTTCTCCAACCCCCATCATGGCTGCAGCAGGCCTGGAGGCCCAGTCACCCCCAGGCCCAGTCACATGCCCCTACTCAGGCACCACCTGTGCCTCTTGGCTGGGTTTCTCATCTGAGAAATGGGAGGGCTGGGTCTGGGTGAGGCACTTCTGTGGGCCCACTCCCAGGGTCTCCTTCACACCCCTCCACTTCCACCCACTGCCAGGGTGACCATTCCACTCCACATCTCGCTGGCCCACTTAGCAGACTTCTGTGTGGCTTGTTTCTGTCGGTTGAGGCCCCCCGAGCTTCAGGCTCCACAGGGGCTGGTGACCCGCATACAGGAGGTGCTCCATAGATGTTTGTCATGTGAATGCACTAAACGCTCATCACTGAGGGCAAGTGGCAGGCTTTGTGCAGCTACAGAAACAGCATTCCCCAGGGTGTTCAGCCCTGGGAGAGAGCCTTGGCCCACAGCCCATGAGGCAACGGATGTTCCTGGGGTGGGGGCATGGCTTCAGTACCCCAGTGCCAAGGGTGCGGTCTCTAAGTAGCAACACGGATAGCTTTACTTCGGTTACAGCTCAATGTCTGCATCTCCCCCATATTCACGTGTTGAAGCCCTAATCCCCAGTGTGATGGTATTTGGAGGCAGGGCCTTTCGGAGGTGATTAGGGTTAGATAAGGTCACAAGGCTGGGGCCCTCACCATGGCATTAGTGGCCTGGAAGAGAAAGAGACCTCAGAGAGCGCATGCCCTCCTCTCTCTCCACCCTTCCATCCCCCACCACGTGAGGGCACAGTGAGGAAGTGGCTATCTGCAAGCCAGGAAGGGAACTCCCACCAGAACCAGCCCATGCTGGCACCCTGATCTCAGACTTCCAGCCTCCAGAACTGTCAGGAAATGCGCTTCTGTTGTTCAGTACACCTTGTCTATCGTATTTTGTCATGGCAGCCTGATCAGACTACTACAACTTCCTTCTTAAAACTTTGGTGTATTTTTCCAGATTTTCTACAATGAACATGATCTTGTAAAATAAAATCAAGGGTGTTTTTCTTTTTCTTTCTTTCTTTCTTTCTTTCTTTTTTTTTTTTTTTTTTGAGACGGAGTCTCACTCTTCTTGCCCGAGCTGGAGTGCAATGGCACAATCTCGGCTCACTGCAACCTCTGCCTCCTGGGTTCAAGTGATTCTCCTGCCTCAGCCTCCAGAGTAGTTGGGATTGCAGGTGTGCGCCACCGTGCCCAGCTAATTTTTGCATTTTCAGTAGAGACGGGGTTTCACCGTGTTAGCCAGGATGGTCTTGATCTCCTGCCCTCGTGATCCGCCCTCCTCGGCCTCTCAAAGTGCTGGGATTACAGGCGTGAGCCACGATGCCCGGCTAAGGGTGTTTTTCGTTTGTTCCGTTTGGTCTCATGCTGACACTGGGCCAGGTGGAAGGCTGGGTGAGTCTGTCTTGCAGGTGGCAGGAGCCCCCTCCATGAGCTCCCACACCCCAGGGTCCCTGCCCATCGTGATTGGCCCTGCAGGGCAGTCCTGGAAACAGGTCAGGGCTCGGGGTCCTGGCTCTGCCTGGGGAGGTCTCAGGCAGGCCCCCAACCTCTCAGAACTGGTTCCCTCAGTTGGAAATGGAGATAATAAGGCCCACCTCACGGCGGGGGGTGGAGGTGGCACATGGCTTATGGTGGGTGCACAGGAAATGCCTGATCCACCCACCAAGAATAGGGCAGCCTGCACCTGGCCTCTCCCTGGAGGACCTTCTCACATCATCCCGGGGGGCACCACCATCCCCATCCCACAGAGGAGAAAGCCCAGCTCCAAGGCCAAGTTGCAGCTAGGAAGTGCTCTGCTGGCATCCTACCCGGCTCTCACCCCAGGCCTGAAGCCAGCACCACCTGAGGCTCTGTTGCTCCAAGGCCATCGCCTCTACTAGCTTTTGCTCAAGGAGCTCCCCCTCCAGAATGCCCTGCTCTATTCCCAGACACACTCCCTCTGGGGGGCTCTTCTCCCCCAGCCCCAACCCTGCCACCCCTAAGGAGGCTGGCCCCTTCCCAATCCCTTCCTCATCTACCTTGCCAAGGTGTCCATCCTCAGACCCAGTGGGCCCACCATGGGAGCCCAGCTGGGAGTAATAGCCCATAAGCTCCCGTCCATGGGGTACTCAGGCAGGGAGGGGCACCAGCTTGGCTGAGCATAAGTGACAGGCTAGGTGGGTCTCGACCTCACCCTGGGCCTGGGGTAGCCCCATGCAAGTGAGGATGACGAACACGGTGGACACCCCCAGGCAGAAAGTGAGCCACAGGGGGCTGCGCAGGACTGCAGCCCTTCCCTCCCCTCAATTCACTGGAGAGTAACCTGTTACTCCCCCGGCTCCCAGGGCCCTCATCACCTTGAGACCTGGAGGCAGTGATGGAGACTGTCCTGCAACATCAAGCTCCCTGTGATCTGGGGGCCAGGGGATCCTCAGTACCCTGCCTCCTGGAGCGCTCTGCCTGCAGGGGACAGTAGCAGCACCTTCAGGTGGGGTGGTTGGGGTGGCTTCCTGGAGGAAGTGATACCTCAGCCGGGGCGGGGGGGAGTGGTCCTGACACATGCCAAGGCTGGGGGTCAAATGTGCACTGTCTCTCAGCCAGGAGGGTGGAGGCACTGGATCACTGCGGCCTCAGGTGTCCAAGTCACCTGCCCCTGGCGTCCCTGGCTATGACAAAGGCCCTGGTGGGCAGCTCGGGGTTGCGGGGAGGCCACGGCATAGGGGAGGGCACAAGGGGAGGTTGGTGCCCCACCCATCACCCATCGTCCGCCTCAGGCCACCCCAGGGGACCGGCTTCCGCTCCAGCAGCGGGTGAAGAATGGAGTCCATTAGGGCCGCCATCTGTCTCAGCCGTGACGGGTCCTCGCGGTGACATCCAGGAGGTATGTAGATAGAATATCTTTATGGGGAGAGTTTTTCTTTTGCCAATTTTCAAATGGGAAGCCAGACACTTGTCACACCTGTCCCTGTGTCAGCCTCTGCCTGACATAAATTGGGGCCGAGGCAGGGAGATGAAAGACAGCCTGGACGCAGCTGGGTGTGCAGGGGCCACGTGTCAGGCTGAGGGAGCACCAGAGTCGCAGGCAGCCTCCCGCTGGGGCCAAGGGGAGCTTGCCCCGCCGTCCACCTCTGCAGTCTCTGCCCCTCCCTCCATTCCCTTCTGGACTCAGAAGTTCTTCACCTGCCCTCCCCCAAACCAGA
>NW_022326302.1:0-8375 GCF_002776525.5 Piliocolobus tephrosceles | reverse complement strand
ACTATCATCATCACCATCCTCATCATCACCATCCTCAACACCATCATAACCATCACTGTCACCATCACTATCATCATCACCATCCTCATCACCATCACCACCTTCACCATCCTCACCACCATCATCACATCACTAGCATCACCATCCTCATCACCATCATCACCATCATCCTTATCCTCATCACTATCATCACCATCATCAGCATCACCAACTTCATCCTCATCACCATCATCACCATCACCATCCTCATCACCATCCTCATCCTTGTCACCATCATCACCCTCCTCATCCTCATCACCATCAGCATCATCACTATCATCACCATCCTCATCCTTGTCACCATCACCATCAGCATCCTCATCACCTACATCACCCTCCTTATCCTTGTCACCATCACCACCATCCTCATCACCATCCTCATCCTCCTCACCAGCATCACCATCAGCATCCACATCCTTGTGACCATTATCATCTTCATCATCATCACTATCATCACCACTATCATCACACCAGTTCTGTGTAAGGCCCTTAGATAGAGGGCAGCCTGGGGCTGATCTCACACAAGGATAGGAAGCCCCAGGTGATCAGTGGGTCAGTACTGGGTGGACACCAGATATCCCTGGGCAGATGCCCTGGCCCAAGGATGGGAAGGGGAAGAGGACAAGGGACAGGGAGTAAGGAATGAGGGTCCCTTGCCTCCCTGGGACAGCACAAGGTGCAGTCTTTCCTCATTCCTGGAGGCTTCAGGACATTCCTGTGCTGCATCCTCCATAGTACAGTGAGGGGGTGACTGTCAACGCCACTCCTCAGATGAGGCACTGACTGAGGCAAGTGCCTTGCTGGCCATCTTGCGAGGCCAGGAGACAGGGCACACAATCTGGGCTCCAAGATCCCTGCCCACCCCCATCCTCATCACCACTATCCTTATCACCATGATCATCCCCAGGTGATTTTGAGCAGGTAGTTTTGAGCAGGGCGGTGGTTTAACTGAGGTAGGGGTTCTCTGGGGACAGGGCCTCTCCATGCCAGTCCACCCACCCTGGAACCCTGCAGAGATGGGCCAAGGCCCCTCCCTGCACCTTGTATCAGGGACTCTGGCCAGAGCAGACCCTGAGTCCCAGGGATGACACAGCAGGGAGGGGCAGCCACTCTGGGCTCCCTAGTTCCCCATAGCACCTCAACCTCAGCCCAGGAGGCCGCCTTCCCAGGGATGGCTGAGGGTGGGCCCTGGGGTCTTGCAGCACCCCCTCACAGAGTAGGCAGAGAAACAGCCAGCCCCCTCCAAATCTGTCCCCACACCAGTGATGTGAGGACAATGAGAGCACCCACCACCCCCACAGGACCCCAAAGAAACCCCACCCAGCATCCTGCCTCCCCAGAGGCCTGCCAATCTGACCTGGGTCAGCCTCATCTCAGGTGAGGAGCCCAGGGAGGCAAGGTGTAGCTCACAGTGTCCCAGAGCCACAAGGACCCCTCTGCTCCAGTGGTCTTGCAAGGCCACTCGGGCCTGACCTGGCAGTAGGCCTGCTTTATCGAGGACATATGGCAGGCAGGAGCCTGGCTGCATCTGGGCTGGAGGAGGGGGCAGCAGCCAGGCTGTGCTACAAACCCACCTGGAGCCACTTCCTCGCTGCTTCTGCCCATCTCAGCCTTAGCAGAGAAAGGAGGCTCCAGGACAGGCCTGAGGCCTGGTGCAGCCTGACTCATCTCATGAGAGACCCGGCCTGTGCTCAGAGTCGAGTTGCTGTGGCTTCTCATGCAACACTGATGGTCCCCCTTCCCTGCTCACCCACCATGTATTAGACACAGGGATCTGCATGACAGACACGTATTCCTCCCCTCCAGAAACCCACTGAAATGAAGGTGATGCAGAGTGAGGAGTGGGGAGCACAGTGGCAGGCTGCTTCCCTAGAGAAACACCCAGAGAAAGGGATCCAGGGGCACCCAGGACCGATGGGCAGAAGAAAAGCTCCATCTCAACAGAACAGCCAACCAGCTTCCCTCATAAAAGTGACCAGAAAACCAGTGACCACCAGGCATCTGGAAAACACATCAATGCAGAAAAAGAGAGAGAACGATGCTAGAGGAAGCTGACAGTATGGGAAAAAGATAAAAATTAGGAGAAACATCTCATTTATGTCTTCCTAGGCATAGACGGGGATTTAAAACAAGAACAGGGTGCTATGAGCAAGGAGGCATCAGACAAAAAGAAAGAGTGCCTGGAAATTAAAAATAGAATCACTAGAATTAAAAAAAAAAAATCAATACAAGTGTTAGAAAACAAGGTCAAAGAAATCTTCCAGAAAGAAAAACAAAGGAGAAAGAAACATGAATGAGATTTGGGAGACAAATATAGGGGGGTTGAACATCTAAGGGGAGTTCCAGAAGAGAAAACAAACAACTGAGAAAAGTTAGCAAAGAAATAATACCAGAAAACTTTCCAAAGCTGAGTACCCAGTCCTCCACTGGGCATTCACAGTGCACTTTCAGGCCCACAGTGGTCAAGAGAGGCCTGAAGCTCCAGGAGGAGAAGCTGGTCACAAAGATGCAACATGAAGCCGTGTGCAGCAGTGCACGCCAGTAATCCCAGCACTTTGGGAGACTGAGGTGGGAGGACTGCTTGAGGCCAGGAGTTTGAGACCAGCCTGCACAACACAGTGAGACCCTGTCTCTACAAAAAACTACAAACTTAGCCGGGTGTGGTGATGCATGCCTGTAATCCCAGCTACTTGGGAGGCTGAGGTGGAAGGATTACTTGAGCCCAGAAGTTTGAGGCTGCAGTGAGCCATGATCATGCCACTGCACTTCAGCCTGAGTGACAGAGTGAGACTCTTTCTCCAAAAAAAAAACAAAACACACACACACACGCACACGAAGATGCACTGTGGTATTGGCCGTCTTCACAGCATAGTAGATGCCAGGAAACAACAACACTGTAACAGCTTCATAGCTCTGAGGGGAAACTAATTTCAACATGGAATTCTGGATCGAGACAATCCAACTTGAACATACTGGTAAATACAGGAAGACTTCCGGAATGATTCTTCACTGTATCTTCTTTACAGAGTTAGTCAGGCTTATGCTTCAGCCAAAATGAAGTGCAAACCGAGAAAGAGGAAAACGTGGGACCCAGGAAGCATTAACTGAAATCTCAACAGGCGGTGAAGGGAAGTTATGGGGCAGCAGGACAAGTGCTTGGGGTGAATCTTTACCCAGGGGAAAAATGAGACCCCCCCAATAGAAGCCCTGATGTGGGGAAGAGTAAGCCCATGAGGGTGGCGAATGCAGAAAAAGCATCAACTGTAAGCCCCAAGAAAAACAAGACGCCATGAAAGAGAAGGAAGGTCATCCACCCCATGGCAGGATTGCGAACAACATTTATGTGACCTGGGTTGGGAAACACTGGCTGTGAATTTAACTGATGGCAGCGAGACAGCTGTGCCGGGGAGTGTGCTGGAGGAGACAGAACTGGATAGAAGCTGAGGAAATGTGGTGGCAACCACTGGCAAAGCCAGGGAACAGAGGCAACAGTGGCTGCCTCCCAGGAGGACGAGGAGCAGGGGCAGATTGAGCCCATTCTCCAGACCAGCCTCCGAGGCCGGGTGCAGGTGTTAACTCTGTGCAATATGTTGTTGACCGAATGTTATTGTTTTTAAAAACAACTGTATATTTGGCACTAAAATCTCAGAAAACAGAGATAAATAGAAAGAAAAAAAGAAAGTGTATCTTCCAGAAGGTGGAGACAAATGTGGGTTAGAAGCAGGTGTCTCCAAGGTGCGGGAGGAGAGAGGAACGGTGAGAGCTCAAGAACACCGGGACACACAGCCCGGGGCAGCTGGCAGCTGGCCAGGGAGGATCCACACGCCGCTTTTCGGTCCCCTGCTCAGCCCAGAGTGGCTGAGGATGCATCTGGGTCTCCCAGGACACTATGGGCTCTTGGCCCCAGAGACTCTGCAATCCACATACCCAAAGGGACAGCTTCTGGCCTAAAAGCCCAACTCTGTGCTTGGGCCTTCCCTGCAGGCCAGGCAGCTGCTCCCCTTGCCCAGCCTCAGAGTTCCTGCCTGCCCACCCAGCCCAGCCCACACACTGTGATGAAGCCCCATCCTTGGATTCCCCTTACCCCTGCCTGCTCCTGTCCCCTCCTTGTCCCAGATCTGAGCCCCCTACTCCAGGCTGGGGCCCCTCAGGAGCAGAGGGTAGGGGTGTGCGGTCAACACCCGGCAGGGGTCACTTAGCACTGGGGTGGGTGCGCAGCCCCCGAGCCTCCTTCCTGACCTTGGCTGAGTGCACACAGGCTTCTCTCAGCTGCTGTGAGAGCCCCCAATGCGTCTCCGCAACCAAACCAATGCACGCACACAGCGGCGATGTGAATAAGTAATTGCTCTTTTATTAACAAGTGATAAATTATTCCTCTATGATTGTGTGTGATAACTCTTCCGTATTTGAAATCAATTTGGGATGGAAACTGTTGTCGGCTTCTCACCCATGATGGGGGGAGGCCCAGGTGCCGCTGCCTCTTGGAAAACGAGGTCAGTGTATTTCAGCTACTTCCTGAGGCTGATGTGCCGTCCCACTGCGCAGGGCCAGGGGAAGAGGGTCAGCTGCCCTCTGGGAGGCCGGGCGGTTCAGCCTTATTTCCTCAGTATCTCTGTCTGGGACCCACCCTACCGAGCCCAGGGCACGGAGGGGTCCCCCAAGCCCAAGGCCACACTGGGCGTCACCACAGGGTCGTCAGGGGTTGGGGGGCCATACACAGGCCATACTGCACTCATCTCCCCCATGTAAGCCCCAAAGACTGGGCAGCCTGACCTTTCATCCCACAGAGGACACCCCAGCACCCAGCTGGTCTCCTGGCCTGCCCGGGCCACCCCACGGGTGGCTTCTCAAACCTGCAAAGGCGTCAGCCATTCTCCTAAAACTGTCCTGATGATTTTACAACAGCCCTGCCCCCATCCCCTTTCCTTCCTCCCCCAGCCTCACAGAGTAGGGTTGGGGGACTCAGTCTGTTCAGGGCAGCCCCTGAGCCAGGCCTCAGCACCTCTTCTGTTAATGCATATTTAAAATCTTGCAACCCACCGGGCAGCCAGCCAGCCAGCCAGTGCCTCCCTCCCAGGCCAGGCGTGCAGGAAGCCATGCCCCGCCCCGCTCGCTCCTCCACTGGCTGCTTCTCCAACCCCCATCATGGCTGCAGCAGGCCTGGAGGCCCAGTCACCCCCAGGCCCAGTCACATGCCCCTACTCAGGCACCACCTGTGCCTCTTGGCTGGGTTTCTCATCTGAGAAATGGGAGGGCTGGGTCTGGGTGAGGCACTTCTGTGGGCCCACTCCCAGGGTCTCCTTCACACCCCTCCACTTCCACCCACTGCCAGGGTGACCATTCCACTCCACATCTCGCTGGCCCACTTAGCAGACTTCTGTGTGGCTTGTTTCTGTCGGTTGAGGCCCCCCGAGCTTCAGGCTCCACAGGGGCTGGTGACCCGCATACAGGAGGTGCTCCATAGATGTTTGTCATGTGAATGCACTAAACGCTCATCACTGAGGGCAAGTGGCAGGCTTTGTGCAGCTACAGAAACAGCATTCCCCAGGGTGTTCAGCCCTGGGAGAGAGCCTTGGCCCACAGCCCATGAGGCAACGGATGTTCCTGGGGTGGGGGCATGGCTTCAGTACCCCAGTGCCAAGGGTGCGGTCTCTAAGTAGCAACACGGATAGCTTTACTTCGGTTACAGCTCAATGTCTGCATCTCCCCCATATTCACGTGTTGAAGCCCTAATCCCCAGTGTGATGGTATTTGGAGGCAGGGCCTTTCGGAGGTGATTAGGGTTAGATAAGGTCACAAGGCTGGGGCCCTCACCATGGCATTAGTGGCCTGGAAGAGAAAGAGACCTCAGAGAGCGCATGCCCTCCTCTCTCTCCACCCTTCCATCCCCCACCACGTGAGGGCACAGTGAGGAAGTGGCTATCTGCAAGCCAGGAAGGGAACTCCCACCAGAACCAGCCCATGCTGGCACCCTGATCTCAGACTTCCAGCCTCCAGAACTGTCAGGAAATGCGCTTCTGTTGTTCAGTACACCTTGTCTATCGTATTTTGTCATGGCAGCCTGATCAGACTACTACAACTTCCTTCTTAAAACTTTGGTGTATTTTTCCAGATTTTCTACAATGAACATGATCTTGTAAAATAAAATCAAGGGTGTTTTTCTTTTTCTTTCTTTCTTTCTTTCTTTCTTTTTTTTTTTTTTTTTTGAGACGGAGTCTCACTCTTCTTGCCCGAGCTGGAGTGCAATGGCACAATCTCGGCTCACTGCAACCTCTGCCTCCTGGGTTCAAGTGATTCTCCTGCCTCAGCCTCCAGAGTAGTTGGGATTGCAGGTGTGCGCCACCGTGCCCAGCTAATTTTTGCATTTTCAGTAGAGACGGGGTTTCACCGTGTTAGCCAGGATGGTCTTGATCTCCTGCCCTCGTGATCCGCCCTCCTCGGCCTCTCAAAGTGCTGGGATTACAGGCGTGAGCCACGATGCCCGGCTAAGGGTGTTTTTCGTTTGTTCCGTTTGGTCTCATGCTGACACTGGGCCAGGTGGAAGGCTGGGTGAGTCTGTCTTGCAGGTGGCAGGAGCCCCCTCCATGAGCTCCCACACCCCAGGGTCCCTGCCCATCGTGATTGGCCCTGCAGGGCAGTCCTGGAAACAGGTCAGGGCTCGGGGTCCTGGCTCTGCCTGGGGAGGTCTCAGGCAGGCCCCCAACCTCTCAGAACTGGTTCCCTCAGTTGGAAATGGAGATAATAAGGCCCACCTCACGGCGGGGGGTGGAGGTGGCACATGGCTTATGGTGGGTGCACAGGAAATGCCTGATCCACCCACCAAGAATAGGGCAGCCTGCACCTGGCCTCTCCCTGGAGGACCTTCTCACATCATCCCGGGGGGCACCACCATCCCCATCCCACAGAGGAGAAAGCCCAGCTCCAAGGCCAAGTTGCAGCTAGGAAGTGCTCTGCTGGCATCCTACCCGGCTCTCACCCCAGGCCTGAAGCCAGCACCACCTGAGGCTCTGTTGCTCCAAGGCCATCGCCTCTACTAGCTTTTGCTCAAGGAGCTCCCCCTCCAGAATGCCCTGCTCTATTCCCAGACACACTCCCTCTGGGGGGCTCTTCTCCCCCAGCCCCAACCCTGCCACCCCTAAGGAGGCTGGCCCCTTCCCAATCCCTTCCTCATCTACCTTGCCAAGGTGTCCATCCTCAGACCCAGTGGGCCCACCATGGGAGCCCAGCTGGGAGTAATAGCCCATAAGCTCCCGTCCATGGGGTACTCAGGCAGGGAGGGGCACCAGCTTGGCTGAGCATAAGTGACAGGCTAGGTGGGTCTCAACCTCACCCTGGGCCTGGGGTAGCCCCATGCAAGTGAGGATGACGAACACGGTGGACACCCCCAGGCAGAAAGTGAGCCACAGGGGGCTGCGCAGGACTGCAGCCCTTCCCTCCCCTCAATTCACTGGAGAGTAACCTGTTACTCCCCCGGCTCCCAGGGCCCTCATCACCTTGAGACCTGGAGGCAGTGATGGAGACTGTCCTGCAACATCAAGCTCCCTGTGATCTGGGGGCCAGGGGATCCTCAGTACCCTGCCTCCTGGAGCGCTCTGCCTGCAGGGGACAGTAGCAGCACCTTCAGGTGGGGTGGTTGGGGTGGCTTCCTGGAGGAAGTGATACCTCAGCCGGGGCGGGGGGGAGTGGTCCTGACACATGCCAAGGCTGGGGGTCAAATGTGCACTGTCTCTCAGCCAGGAGGGTGGAGGCACTGGATCACTGCGGCCTCAGGTGTCCAAGTCACCTGCCCCTGGCATCCCTGGCTATGACAAAGGCCCTGGTGGGCAGCTCGGGGTTGCGGGGAGGCCACGGCATAGGGGAGGGCACAAGGGGAGGTTGGTGCCCCACCCATCACCCATCGTCCGCCTCAGGCCACCCCAGGGGACCGGCTTCCGCTCCAGCAGCGGGTGAAGAATGGAGTCCATTAGGGCCGCCATCTGTCTCAGCCGTGACGGGTCCTCGCGGTGACATCCAGGAGGTATGTAGATAGAATATCTTTATGGGGAGAGTTTTTCTTTTGCCAATTTTCAAATAGGAAGCCAGACACTTGTCACACCTGTCCCTGTGTCAGCCTCTGCCTGACATAAATTGGGGCCGAGGCAGGGAGATGAAAGACAGCCTGGACGCAGCTGGGTGTGCAGGGGCCACGTGTCAGGCTGAGGGAGCACCAGAGTCGCAGGCAGCCTCCCGCTGGGGCCAAGGGGAGCTTGCCCCGCCGTCCACCTCTGCAGTCTCTGCCCCTCCCTCCACTCCCTTCTGGACTCAGAAGTTCTTCACCTGCCCTCCCCCAAACCAGA